>NC_072417.2:1818181-2121212 GCF_028858775.2 Pan troglodytes
AAGATGGAAATATCTACACCGCGAGCTGTATAAAACTGGAAATATCTACACCGGTATCTCTATAAACATGGAAATAGCAACACCGCTATCTGTATAAACATGGAAATATCTACACTGCCATCTGTATAAAGATGGAAATATCTACACCGCGAGCTGTATAAACCTCGAAATATCTACACCGCTATCTCTATAAACATGGAAATAGCAGCACCGCTATCTCTATGAATATGGAAATATCTACACCGCTATCTCTATAAACATGAAAATAGTTACACCACCATCTCTATAAACATGGAAATATTTACACCGCTATCTCTATAAACATAGAAATAACTACACCGCCATGTCAATAAACATGGAAATAACTACACCGCCATCTGCATAAACTTGGAAATATCTACACAGACATCTGTATAAACATGGAAATATCTACACCGCCATCTCTATAAACATGAAAATATCTGCACCGCCATCTTCTGAAACATGGATGTACCTACACCGCCATCTATAAAAAGATGGAAATATCTACACCACTATCTGTATAAACGTGGAAATATCTTCACTGCCATCTGTATAAACATGGAAATATCTACACCGCAATCTGAATAAATATGGAAATACCTACACCACTATCTCTGTAGACATGGAAATATCTACACCGCTATCTGCATAAACATGGAAATATCTACATTGCCATCTGTATAAAGTTGCAAATATCTACACCGCGAGCTGTATAAACATGGAAATATCTACACCGCTATCTGTATAAACATGGAAATACCAACACCGTTATCTGTATAAACTTGGAAATATCTACACCGCTATCTCTACAAACATGAAAATACTTACACCACCATCTCTGTAAACATGGAAATATTTACACCGCTATCTCTATAAACATAGAAATAACTACACCGCCATCTCTATACACATGGAAATATCTACACCGCCATCTGCAGAAACATGGAAATATCTAAAAAGATATCTGTATAAACATGGAAATATCAACACTGCCATCTGTAAAAACTTGGAAATATCTACACTGACATCTGTAGAAAGATGGAAATGTCTACAAAGCGATCTGAATAAACATAGGAATTTCTACACAGCTACCTGTATAAACGTGAAAATATCTACACCGCTATCTGTATCAACATGGAAATAACTACACCGCAATCTGTATAAACATGGAAATAACTACAATGCTATCTCTGTAAACATGGAAATATCTACACAGCTATCTGTGTAAACTTGGAAATATCTACACCGCTATCTGGGTAAATTTGGCAAAACCTACAGTGCAATCTGTGCAAAGATGGAAATATCTACACCGCCATCTCTGTAAACATGGAAATATCTATACCACTATCTCTATAAACATGGAAATATCTACACCGCAATCTCTACAAACATGGAAATATCTACACGGCCATCTGTACAAAGATGGAAATATCTACACCGTGAGCTGTATATACCTGGAAATATCTACACCGCTATCTCTATAAACATGGAAATAGCAACACCGCTATCTCTATGAATATGGAAATATCTACATCGCTATCTCTATAAACATGAAAATAGTTACACCACCATCTCTATAAACATGGAAATATTTACACCACTATCTCTTTAAACATAGAAATAACTACACCGCCATCTCTATAAACATGGAAATATCTACACCGCCATCTGCACAAACATGGAAATATCTACACAGACATCTATATTAACATGGAAATATCTACACTGCCATCTGTATAAACTAGGAAATATCTACACTGACATCTGAAGAAAGTTGGAAATATCTACAAAGCGATCTGTATAAACATGGGAATTTCTACACCGCTACCTGTATAAACATGGAAATATCAACACCGCTATCTGTATCAACTTGGAAATAACTACACCGCAATCTGTATAAACATGGAAATATCTACAATGGTATCTCTGTAAACATGGAAATATCTACACAGCTATCTGTGTAAACTTGGAAATATCTACACCGCTATCTGTGTAAATTTGGCAATACCTACAGTGCAATCTTTGCAAAGATGGAAATATCTTCACCGCTATCTGTGTAAATTTGGCAATACCTACAGTGCAATCTTTGCAAAGATGGAAATATCTACACCGCTATCTCTGTAAACATGGAAATAACTACACTGCTGTCTCTATAAACATGGAAATATCTACACTGCCATCTGTATAAACATGGAAATATCTACAGAGCCATCTGTATAAACATGGAAATATCTACACCGCCATCTGTATACACATGGAAATATCTACACTGCTATCTTTATAATCATGGAAATATGTACACCGCTACCTGTGTAAACTTGGAAATATCTACAGAGCTATCTGTGTAAAAATGGAAATATCTACACAGCAATCTGTGCAAAGATGGAAATATCTACACAGCAGTCTCTATAAACATGGAAATATCTACACCGCTATCTGTATAAACTTGGAAATATCTACACCGCTATCTGTATAAACATGGAAATTTTTACACCGCTATCTCTATAAACATGGAAATATCTCCACCGCTATCTTTATAAACATGGAAATATCTACACCATGATCTCTATAAACATGGAAATATATACACCGCTATCTGTATAAACATGGAAATATCTACACCGCTGTCTGTATAAACATGGAAATATCTACACCGCTATCTCTATAAACATGGAAATATCTACACCGTGATCTGTATAAACATGGAAATATTTACACCGCTATCTGTATAAACATGGAAATTTCTACACCGTTATCTGTATAAATATGGAAATATCTTCACCGCTATCTCTATAAACATGGAAATATCTACACCGCCATCTGTATAAACATGGAAATACCTATACAGTCATCTGTGTAAACATGGAAATATCTACACCACCATCTGTATAAACATGGAAATATCTACAATGTCATCTGTATACACATGGAAATACCTACACGGCAATCTGTGTATAGATGGAAACATCAACACCGCCATCTGTACAAACTTGGAAATATCTACACTGCTATCTCTATAAACATGGATATATCTAAACTGCGGTCTGTATAAACTTGGAAATATCTACACTGGTATGTGAATAAACATGGAATTAACTACACCATGATCTGTATAAACATGGAAATATATACACCCCTATCTGTATAAACATGGAAATATCTGCACCGCTATCTCTATAGACATGGAAATATCTACAAAGCCATCTGTAAAAACATGGATATACCTACACTGTCATGTGTAGGAACATGGAAATATCTACACTGCCATCTGTATAAACGTAGAAATATCTACACAGCCCTCTGTATAAATATGGATTTATCTGCATAGGCATCTGTATAAACATGGAAATACCTACACCGCTGTCTGTATAAACATGGAAATATGTTCACTGCTATGTGTATAAACATGGAAATATCTCCACTGCTGTCTGTATAAACATGGAAACATCTCCACCGTTATCTGTATAAACATGGAAATATCTACAGCGCCATCTCTATAAACATTGAAATATCTACACTGCCATCTCTAAAAACATGGAAATACCTACACAGTCATCTGAATAAACATGGAAATATCTACACAACCGTCTGTATAAACATGGAAATACCTACAATATCATCTGTATACACATGGAAATATCTGCACAGACATCTGTTTAAATATGGAAATATCTACACCGCCATCTGTATAAACATGGAAATATCTACACTGCCATCTGTAGAAAGATGGAAATATCTACACCGCTATCTCTATAAATATGGAAATATCTACACCGGCATCTCTATAAACATGAAAATATCTACACTGCCATCTCCGTAAAGATGGAAGTATCTACTCCGCCATGTGTATAAACACGGAAATATCTACACCACCATCTGTGAAAACATGGAAATATCTACACCGCTATCTGTATAAACATGGAAATAACTACACCACCATCTGCATGTCCATGGAAATATCTACGCCGCCATCTGTATAAACATGGAAATATCTACACGGCCTTCTGTGTATAGATGGAATTATCAACACCGCCATCTGCACAAACATGGAAATATCTACACCGCTATCTCTATAAACATGGAAATATCTGCACTGCCATCTGTAAAAACATGGAAATACCTATACAGTCATCTGTATAACAATGGAAATATCTACAATGCCATCTGTATACACATGGAAATATCTCTACAGCCATCTGTACAAACATGTAAATATCTACACTGCTATATCTATAAACATGGAAATATCTACACAGCCATCTCTATAAACATGAAAATATCTACACGGCCATCTCCAGAAACATGGAACTAACTACTCTGCCATCTGTATAAACCTGGAAACATCTACACCACCATCAGTGTGAATAAGGAAATATCTACAATGCCGTCTGTATAAAGATATAAATATCTGCACCGCGAGCTGTATAAACATGGAAATATCTACATCGCTATGTGTATAAACGTGGAAATACCAACACCGCTATCGGTATATACATGGAAATAACTACAACGCCATCTATATAAACATGGAAATATCTACACCGCTATGTCTATAAACATGGAAATACCTACACAGTCATGTGTAGGAACATGGAAATATCTACACTGCCATCTGTATAAACATAGAAATATCTACACAGCCCTCTGTATAAATATGGAGTTATCTGCATAGGCATCTGTATAAACATGGAAATATCTGCACTGTTATCTGTATAAACATGGAAATACCTACACCGCTGTCTGTATAAACATGGAAATATGTTCTCTGCTATGTGTATAAACATGGAAATATCTCCACTGCTGTCTGTATAAACATGGAAATATCTCCACCGTTATCTGTATAAACATGGAAATATCTACAGCGCCATCTCTATAAACATTGAAATATCTACACTGCCATCTGTAAAAACGTGGAAATATCTACACAGTCATCTGAATGAACATGGAAATATCTACACAACCATCTGTATAAACATGGAAATACCTACAATAACATCTGTATACACATGGCAATATCTACACAGACATCTGTATAAATATGGAAATATCTACACCGCCATCTGTATAAATATGGAAATATCTGCATACGCATCTCTGTAAACATGGAAATATCTGCACCGCTATCTGTATAAACATGGAAATATCTACACCGGCATCTGAATGTCCATGGAAATATCTACGCCGCCATCTGTTATAAACATGGAAATGTCTACACGGTCATCTGTGTAAAGATGGAAATATCAACACCGCCATCTGTACAAACATGGAAATATCTGCACTGCTATCTGTATAAACATGGAAATATCTACACCACGGTCTGTATAAACATGGAAATATCTACACCGCTATCTGTATAAACATGGAAATATCTACACCACTATGTCTATAAACATGGAAATATCTACACCGTGAACTGTATAAACATGGAAATATTTACACCGCTATCTGTATGAACATGGAAATTTCTACACCGTTATCTGTATAAATATGGAAATATCTTCACCGCTATCTCTATAACCATGGAAATATCTACACCGCCATCTGTATAAACATGGAAATACTTATTCAGTCATCTGTGTAAACATGGAAATATCTACACCACCATCTGTATAAACGTGGAAATATCTACAATGCCATCTGTATACACATGGAAATACCTACACGGCAATCTGTGTATAGATGGAAACATCAACATCGCCATCTGTACAAACCTGGAAATATCTACACTGCTATCTCTATTAACATGGAAATATCTACACTGCGGTCTGTATAAACATGGAAATATCTACACCGGTATCTGTATAAACATGGAAATATCTACACCATGATCTGTATAAACATGGAAATATATACACCTCTATCTGTATAAACATGGAAATTTCTACACCGCTATCTGTATAAACATGGAAATATCTACACCGCTATCTCTATAAACATGGAAATATCTACACCACGATCTGTATAAACATGGAAATATTTACACCGCTATCTGTATAAACATGGAAATTTCTACACCGTTATCTGTATAAATATGGAAATATCTTCACCGCTATCTCTATAAACATGGAAATATCTACACCGCCATCTGTATAAACATGGAAATACCTATACAGTCATCTGTGTAAACATGGAAATATCTACACCACCATCTGTATAAACATGGAAATATCTACAATGCCATTTGTATACACATGGAAATACCTACACGACAATCTGTGTATAGAGGAAACATCAACACCGCCATCTGTACAAACTTGGAAATATCTACACTGCTATCTCTATAAACATGGAAATATCTAAACTGTGGTCTGTATAAACATGGAAATATCTACACCGGTAATTGAATAAACATGGAAATAACTACACCACGATCTGTATAAACATGGAAATATATACACCGCTATCTGTATAAACATGGAAATATCTGCACCGCTATCTCTATAGACATGGAAATATCTACAAAGCCATCTGTATAAACATGGAAATACCTACACAGTCATGTGTAGGAACATGGAAATATCTACACTGCCATCTGTATAAACATAGAAATATCTACACAGCCCTCAGTATAAATATGGAGTTATCTGCATAGGCATCTGTATAAACATGGAAATATCTGCACCGCTATCTGTATAAACATGGAAATACCTACACCGCTGTCTGTATAAACATGGAAATATATTCACTGCTATGTGTATAAACATGGAAATATCTCCAGTGCTGTCTGTATAAACATGGAAATATCTCCACCGTTATCTGTATAAACATGGAAATATCTACAGCGCCATCTCTATAAACATTGAAATATCTACACTGCCATCTGTAAAAACATGGAAATATCTACACAGTCATCTAAATAAAATGGAAATATCTACACAACCATCTGTATAAACATGGAAATACCTACAATATCATCTGTATACACATGGAAATATCTACACAGACATCTGTATAAATATGGAAATATCTACACAGCCATCTGTATAAACATGGAAATATCTACACTGCCATCTGTAGAAAGATGGAAATATCTACACCGCTATCTCTATAAATATGAAAATATCTACACCGCCATCTCTATAAACATGAAAATATCTACACTGCCATCTCCATAAAGATGGAAGTATCTACTCCGCCATGTGTATAAACATGGAAATATCTACACGACCATCTGTGAAAACATGGAAATATCTACACCGCTATGTGTATAAACATGGAAATATCTACACCGCCATCTGCATGTCCATGGAAATATCTATGCCGCCATCTGTATAAACATGGAAATATCTACACGGCCTTCTGTGTATAGATGGAAATATCAACACCGCCATCTGTACAAACATGGATATATCTTCACCGCTATCTCTATAAACATGGAAATATCTGCACTGCCCTCTGTAAAAACATGGAAATACCTATACAGTCATCTGTATAAACATGGAAATATCTACAATGCCATCTGTATACACATGGAAATATCTACAAAGCCATCTGTATAAACATGTAAATATCTACACTGCTATCTCTATAAACATGGAAATATCTACACCGCCATCTCTATAAACATGAAAATATCTACACTGCCATCTCCATGAACATGGAACTAACAACTCCGCCGTCTGTATAAACATGGAAACATCTACACCACCATCAGTGTGAATAAGGAAATATCTGCAATGCCATCTGTGTAAAGATATAAATATCTGAACCGCGAGCTGTATAAACCTGGAAATATCTACATCGCTATCTGTATAAACGTGGAAATACCAACACCGCTATCGGTATAAACATGGAAATAACTACAACGCCATCTATATAAACATGGAAATATCTACACTGCTATGTCTATAAACATGGAATTACCTACACCGCCATCTCTTTAAACATGGAAATATCTACACCACGATCAGTATAAACATGGAAATATCTACACCGCTATCTGTATAAACATGGAAATATCTCCACTGCTGTCTCTATAAACATCGAAATATCTACACCGCCATCTGTATAAACATGGAAATTCTTACAAAGTTATTTGTACAAACATGAAAATATCTACACCGCCATCTGTATAAACATGGAAATATCTACACAGCCATGTGTATATACATGGAGATATCTACACCGCTATCTATATAAACATGGAAATAACTACACCGCTATCTGTATAAACATGGAAATATCTACATCGCCATATACACATCCATGGAAATATCTGCGCCGCCATCTGTATAAACATGGAAATATCTACACGGTCATCTGTGTATAGATGGAAATATCAACACCGCCATCTGTACAAAGATGGAAATATCTGCACCGCTATCTGTATAAACATGGAAATATCTACACCACGGTCTGTATAAACTTGGAAATATCTACACCGCTATCTGTATAAACATGGAAATATCTACACCGCTATCTCTATAAACATGGCAATATCTACACCGTGATCTGAATAAACATGGAAATATTTACACCGCTATCTGTATAAACATGGAAATTTCTACAGCGTTATCTGTATAAATATGGAAATATCTTCACGGCTATCTCTATAAACATGGAAATACCTACACGGCAATCTGTGTATAGATGGAAACATCAACACCGCCATCTGTACAAACCTGGAAATATCTACACTGCTATCTCTATTAACATGGAAATATCTACACTGCGGTCTGTATAAACATGGAAATATCTACACCGGTATCTGTATAAACATGGAAATATCTACACCATGATCTGTATAAACATGGAAATATATACACCGCTATCTGTATAAACATGGAAATATCTACACCGCTATCTGTATAAACATGGAAATATCTACACCGATATCTCTATAAACATGGAAATATCTACACCGTGATCTGTATAAACATGGAAATATTTACACCGCTATCTGTATAAACATGGAAATTTCTACACCGTTATCTGTATAAATATGGAAATATCTTCACCGCTATCTCTATAAACATGGAAATATCTACACCGCCATCTGTATAAACATGGAAATACCTATACAGTCATCTGTATAAACATGGAAATATCTACAATGCCATCTGTATACACATGGAAATATCTACACAGCCATCTGTATAAACATGTAAATATCTACACTGCTATCTCTATAAACATGGAAATATCTACACCGCCATCTCTATAAACATGAAAATATCTACACTGCCATCTCCATGAACATGGAACTAACAACTCCGCCGTCTGTATAAACATGGAAACATCTACACCACCATCAGTGTGAATAAGGAAATATCTGCAATGCCATCTGTGTAAAGATATAAATATCTGAACCGCGAGCTGTATAAACATGGAAATATCTACATCGCTATCTGTATAAACGTGGAAATACCAACACCGCTATCGGTATAAACATGGAAATAACTACAACGCCATCTATATAAACGTGGAAATATCTACACCGCTATGTCTATAAACATGGAAATACCTACACCGCCATCTCTTTAAACATGGAAATATCTACACCACGATCAGTATAAACATGGAAATATCTACACCGCTATCTGTATAAACATGGAAATATCTCCACTGCTGTCTCTATAAACATCGAAATATCTACACCGCCATCTGTATAAACATGGAAATTCTTACAAAGTTATTTGTACAAACATGGAAATATCTACACCGCCATCTGTATAAACATGGAAATATCTACACAGCCATGTGTACATACATGGAGATATCTACACCGCTATCTATATAAACATGGAAATAACTACACCGCTATCTGTATAAACATGGAAATATCTACATCGCCATATACACATCCATGGAAATATCTGCGCCGCCATCTGTATAAACATGGAAATATCTACACGGTCATCTGTGTATAGATGGAAATATCAACACCGCCATCTGTACAAAGATGGAAATATCTGCACCGCTATCTGTATAAACATGGAAATATCTACACCACGGTCTGTATAAACTTGGAAATATCTACACCGCTATCTGTATAAACATGGAAATATCTACACCGCTATCTCTATAAACATGGCAATATCTACACCGTGATCTGAATAAACATGGAAATATTTACACCGCTATCTGTATAAACATGGAAATTTCTACAGCGTTATCTGTATAAATATGGAAATATCTTCACGGCTATCTCTATAAACAAGGAAATACCTACACGGCAATCTGTGTATAGATGGAAACATCAACACCGCCATCTGTACAAACCTGGAAATATCTACACTGCTATCTCTATTAACATGGAAATATCTACACTGCGGTCTGTATAAACATGGAAATATCTACACCGGTATCTGTATAAACATGGAAATATCTACACCATGATCTGTATAAACATGGAAATATATACACCGCTATCTGTATAAACATGGAAATATCTACACCGCTATCTGTATAAACATGGAAATATCTACACCGATATCTCTATAAACATGGAAATATCTACACCGTGATCTGTATAAACATGGAAATATTTACACCGCTATCTGTATAAACATGGAAATACCTATACAGTCATCTGTGTAAACATGGAAATATCTACACCACCATCTGTATAAACATGGAAATATCTACAATGCCATCTGTATACACATGGAAATACCTACACGGCAATCTGTTTATAGATGGAAACATCAACACCGCCATCTGTACAAACTTGGAAATATCTACCCTGCTATGTCTATGAACATGGAAGTATCTAAACTGCAGTCTGTGTAAACATGGAAATATCTACACCGGTATATGAATAAACATGGAAATAACTACACCACGATCTGTATAAACATGGAAATATATACACCGCTATCTGTAGAAACATGGAAATATCTGCACCGCTATCTCTATAGACATGGAAATATCTACAAAGCCATCAGTATAAACATGGAAATAACTACACAGTCATGTGTAGGAACATGGAAATATCTACAATGCCATCTGTATAAACATAGAAATATCTACACAGCCCTCTGTATAAATATGGAGTTATCTGCATAGGCATCTGTATAAACATGGAAATATCTGCACCGCTATCTTTATAAACATGGATATACCTACACCGCTGTCTTTATAAACATGGAAATATGTTCACTGCTATGTGTATAAACATGGAAATATCTCCACTGCTGTCTGTATAAACATGGAAATATCTCCACGGTTATCTGTATAAACATGGAAATATCTACAGCGCCATCTCTATAAACATTGAAATATCTACACTGCCATCTGTAAAAACATGGAAATATCTACACAGTCATCTGAATAAACATGGAAATATCTACACAACCATCTGTATAAACATGGAAACACCTACAATATCATCTGTATACACATGGAAATATCTACACAGACATCTGTATAAATATGGAAATATCTACACCGCCATCTGTATAAACATGGAAATATCTGCACCGCTATCTCTATAAACATGGAAATACCTACACCGCTGTCTGTATAAACATGGAAATATGTTCACTGCTAGGTGTATAAACATGGAAATATCTCCACTTGTGTCTGTGTAAATATGGAAATATCCACACCGTTATCTGTATAAATATGGAAATATCTTCACCGCTATCTCTATAAACATGGAAATATCTACATCGCCATCTGTATAAACATGGAAATACCTATACAGTCATCTGTGTAAACATGGAAATATCTACACCACCATCTGTATAAACATGGAAATATCTACCATGCCATCTGTATACACATGGAAATACCTACACGGCAATCTGTGTATAGATGGAAACATCAACACCGCCATCTGTACAAACCTGGAAATATCTACACTGCTATCTCTATCAACATGGAAATATCTACACTGCGGTCGGTATAAACATGGAAATATCTACACCGGTATCTGTATAAACATGGAAATATCTACACCATGATCTGTATAAACATGGAAATATATACACTGCTATCAGTATAAACATGGAAATTTCTACACCGCTATCTGTATAAACATGGAAATATCTACACCGCTATCTCTATAAACATGGAAATATCTACACCGTGATCTGTATAAACATGGAAATATTTACACCGCTATCTGTATAAACATGGAAATTTCTACACAGTTATCTGTATAAATATGGAAATATCTTCACCGCTATCTCTATAAACATGGAAATATCTACACCGCCATCAGTGAAAACATGGAAATATCTACACCGCTATCTGTATAAACATGGAAATATCTACACCGCCATCTGCATGTCCATGGAAATATCTACGCCGCCATCTGTATAAACATGGAAATATCTACACGGACTTCTGTGTATAGATGGAAATATCAACACCACCATCTGTACAAACATGGAAATATCTACACCGCTATCTCTATAAACATGGAAATATCTGCACTGCCATCTGTAAAAACAGGGAAATACCTATAGAGTCATCTGTATAAACATGGAAATATCTACACAGCCATCTGTATATACATGGAAATATCTACACAGCCATCTGTATAAACATGTAAATATCTACACTGCTATCTCTATAAACATGGAAATATCTACACCGCCATCTCTATAAACATGAAAATATCTACACTACCATCTCCATAAACATGGAACTAACTACTCTGCCATCTGTATAAACATGGAAACATCTACACCAACATCAGTGTGAATAAGGAAATATCTACAATGCCGTCTGTATAAAGATATAAATATCTACACCGCGAGCTGTATAAACATGGAAATATCTACATCGCTATCTGTATAAACGTGGAAATACCAACACCGCTATCGGTATAAACATGGAAATAACTACAACGCCATCTATATAAACATGGAAATATCTACACCGCTGTGTCTATAAACATGGAAATACCTACACCGCCATCTCTATAAACATGGAAATATCTACACCACGATCAGTATAAACATGGAAATATCTACAACGCTATCTGTATAAACATGGAAATATCTCCACTGCTGTCTCTATAAACATCGAAATATCTACACCGCCATCTGTATAAACATGGAAATACTTACAAAGTTATTTGTATAAACATGGAAATATCTACACCGCCATATCTATAAACATGGAAATATCTACACAGCCATGTGGATATACATGGAAATATCTACACCGCTATCTATATAAACATGGAAATAACTACACCGATATCTGTATAAACATGGAAATATCTACACCGCCATCTACATATCCATGGAAATATCTGCGCCGCCATCTGTATAAACATGGAAATATCTACACGGTCATCTGTGTAAAGATGGAAATATCAACACCGCCATCTGTACAAACATGGAAATATCTGCACTGCTATCTGTATAAACATGGAAATATCTACACCACGGTCTGTATAAACATGGAAATATCTACACCGCTATCTGTATAAACATGGAAATATCTACACCGCTATCTCTATAAACATGGAAATATCTACACCGTGATCTGTATAAACATGGAAATATTTACACCGCTATCTGTATAAACATGGAAATTTCTACACCGTTATCTGTATAAATATGGAAATAACTTCACCGCTATCTCTATAACCATGGAAATATCTACACCGCCATCTGTATAAACATGGAAATACCTATACAGTCATCTGTGTAAACATGGAAATATCTACACCACCATCTGTATAAACATGGAAATTTCTACAATGACATCTCTATATACACATGGAAATACCTACACCGCAATCTGTGTATAGATGGAAACATCAACACCGCTTCTGTACAAACTTGGAAATATCTACACTGCTATCTCTATAAACATGGAAATATCTAAACTGCGGTCTGTATAAACACGGAAATATCTACACCGGTATCTGAATATACATGGAAATAACTACACCACTATCTGTATAAACATGGAAATATATACACCGCTATCTGTATAAACATGGAAATATCTGCACCGCTATCTCTATAGACATGGAAATATCTACAAAGCCATCTGTATACACATGGAAATACCTACACAGTCATGTGTAGGAACATGGAAATATCTACACTGCCATCTGTATAAACATAGAAATATCTACACAGCCCTCTGTATAAATATGGAGTTATCTGCATAGGCATCTGTATAAACATGGAAATATCTGCACCGCTATCTGTATAAACATGGAAATACCTACACCGCTGTCTGTATAAACATGGAAATATGTTCACTGCTATGTGTATAAACATGGAAATATCTCCACTGCTGTCTGTATAAACATGGAAATATCTCCACCGTTATCTGTATAAACATGGAAATATCTACAGAACCATCTCTATAAACATTGAAATATCTACACTGCCATCTGTAAAAACATGGAAATATCTACACAGTCATCTGAATAAACATGGAAATATCTACACAACCATCTGTATAAACATGGAAATACCCACAATATCATCTGTATACACATGGAAATATCTACACAGACATCTGTATAAATATGGAAATATCTACACCGCCATCTGTACAAACATGAAAATATCTACACTGCCATCTGTGGAAAGATGGAAATATCTACACCGCTATCTCTATAAATATGGAAATATCTACACCGCCATCTCTATAAACATGAAAATATCTACACTGCCATCTCCATAAAGATGGAAGTATCTACTCCGCCATGTGTATAAACACGGAAATATCTACACCACCATCTGTGAAAACATGGAAATATCTACACCGCTATCTGTATAAACATGGAAATATCTACACCGCCATCTGCATGTCCATGGAAATATCTACGCCGCCATCTGCATAAACATGGAAATATCTACACGGCCTTCTGTGTATAGATGGAAATATCAACACCGCCATCTGTACAAACATGGAAATATCTACACCGCTATCTCTATAAACATGGAAATATCTGCACTGCCGTCTGCAAAAACAGGGAAATACCTATACAGTCATCTGTATAAACATGGAAATATCTACACAGCCATCTGTATACACATGGAAATACCTACACAGCCATCTGTATAAACATGTAAATATCTACACTGCTATCTCTATAAACATGGAAATATCTACATCGCCATCTCTATAAACATGAAAATATCTACACTGCCATCTCCATAAACATGGAACTAACTACTCTGCCATCTGTATAAACATGGAAACATCTACACCACCATCAGTGTGAATAAGGAAATATCTACAATGCCGTCTGTATAAAGATATAAATATCTGCACCGCGAGCTGTATAAACATGGAAATATCTACATCGCTATCTGTATAAACGTGGAAATACCAACACCGCTATCGGTATAAACATGAAAATAACTACAACGCCATCTATATAAACATGGAAATATCTACACCGCTATGTCTATAAACATGGAAATACCTACACGGCCATCTCTATACACATGGAAATATCTACACCACGATCAGTATAAACATGGAAATATCTACACCGCTATCTGTATAAACATGGAAATATCTCCACTGCTGTCTCTATAATCATCGAAATATCTACACCACCATCTGTATAAACATGGATATACTTACAAAGTTATTTGTATAAACATGGAAATATCTACAACGCCATCTGTATAAACATGGAAATATCTACACAGCCATGTGTATATACATGGAAATATCTACACCGCTATCTACATAAACATGGAAATAACTACACCGCTATCTGTATAAACATGGAAATATCTACACCGCCATCTACATATCCATGGAAATATCTACACTGACATCTGTATAAACATGGAAATACCTACACCGATTTCTCTATAAACATGGAAATATCTACACTGCTATCTCTATAAACATGGAAATATCTACACCGCTATCTGTAGAAACATGGAAATATCTACATCACTATCTGTATAAACAGGGATATATCTCCACCGCTATCTGTATAAACATGGAAATATCTACACCGCTATCTGTATAAACATGGAAATATCTACACCACTATCTGTATAAACATGGAAATATCTACAACGCTATCTGTGTAAACATGGAAATATCTACACAGCTAACTGTGTAAACTTGGAAATATCTACACAGCTATCTGTGTATAAATGGAAATATCTACACAGCAATCTGTGCAAAGATTGAAATATCTAAACTGCTATATCTGTAAACATGGAAATATCTACAATGCTATCTCTATAAACATGGAAATATCTATACTGCAGTCTCTATAAACTTGGAAATATATCCACCGCTATCTGTATGAACATGGAAATACCAACATCGCTATCTGTATAAACTTGGAAATATCTACACCGCTATCTCTATAAACATGAAAATACTTACACCACCATCTCTATAAACATGGAAATATTTACACTGCTCTCTCTATAAACTTAGAAATAACTATACTGCCATCTCTATGAACATGGAAATATCTACACCGCTATCTGCATAAACATTGAAATATCTACACAGACATCTGTATAAACATGGAATTATCTACACCGCCATCTCTATAAACATGGAAATATCTACACCGCCATCTTCAGAAACATGGATGTATCTACACCGCCATCTGTATAAACGTGGAAATATCTACACCGCTATCTGTATAAACATGGAAATATCTACACCGCAATCTGTATAAACATGGAAATATCTACACCGATATCTGTATAAATATGAAATATCTAAACTGCTATCTCTATAAAAGTGGAAATATCTACACTGCTATCTGCATAAACATGGAAATATCCTCACTGCTATCTCTATGAACATGGATATATCTACAGCGATATCTCTATAAACATGGAAATATCTACACCGCCATCTCTATAAACATGGAAATATCTACACCGCCATCTGTATAAACATGGAAATATCTGCACCGCTATCTGTATAAACATGGAAATATCTACACCGTGATCTGTATAAACATGGAAATACCTACACCACGATCTGTATAAACATGGAAATATCTAGATCGATATCTGTATAAACATGGAAATATCTACACAGCAATCTCTATAAACATGCAAATATCTACACCGCCATCTGTATAAACATGGAAATACCAACAAAGTCATCTGTATAAACATGGAAATATCTACACAACCATCTGTATATACATGGAAATATCTACACCGCTATCTGTATAAACATGGAAATATCTACACCGCTATTTGTATAAACAAGGAAATATCTACACCGCCATCTGTTTAAACACGGAAATATATACACAGACATCTGTTTATACATGGAAATATCTACACCGCTATCTGTATAAACATGCTAATAACTACACCGCTATCTGTATAAATGTGGAAATATTTGCACCGACATCCCTATAAACATGATAATATCAACATCGCGATCTGTATAAACATGGAATTATCTAAACCATGATCTGTATAAACATGGAAATATCTACACCGCGATCTCTATAAACATGGAAATATCTACACCGCCATCAGTATCAACATGGAAATACCTACACAGTCATCTATATAAACATGGAAATGTCTAGAGAGAACTCTGTATAAACTTGGAAATATCGGCACAGCCATCTGTATAAACATGGAAATATCTACACCGCTATCTGTATTAACATGGAAATATCTACACCGCTATGTGTATTAACGTGGAAATATCTCCATTTCTATCTCTATAAACATGGACATACCTCCACCGCAATCTGTATAAACATGAAAATATCTAAACGGCTATCACCATAAACATGGAAATATCTACACTGCCATCTGTACAAACATGGAAATATCTACACAGTCATCTGTAGAAACATGGAAATATCTACACCGCTATCTCTATAAACATGGAAATAACTAAACCGCTATCTCTATAAACATGGAAATATCTACACCGCTATCTCCATCAACATGGAAATATACACACCGCCATCTCTTTAAACATGGAGGTATCTACAACGCCATCTACATAAACAAGAAAATATCTACACTGCCATCTATATAAAGATGGAAATATCTACACAGCCATCTCTATAAACATTGAAATATCTACAATGCCATTTGTAGAAAGATGGATATATCTACACCGCCATCTGTATAAACGTGGAAATATCTACACCGCTATCTGTATAAACATGGAAATATCTACACCGCAATCTGTATAAACATGGAAATATCTACACCGATATCTGTATAAATATGAAATATCTAAACTGCTATCTCTATAAAAGTGGAAATATCTACACTGCTATCTGCATAAACATGGAAATATCCTCACTGCTATCTCTATGAACATGGATATATCTACAGCGATATCTCTATAAACATGGAAATATCTACACCGCCATCTCTATAAACATGGAAATATCTACACCGCCATCTGTATAAACATGGAAATATCTGCACCGCTATCTGTATAAACATGGAAATATCTACACCGTGATCTGTATAAACATGGAAATACCTACACCACGATCTGTATAAACATGGAAATATCTAGATCGATATCTGTATAAACATGGAAATATCTACACAGCAATCTCTATAAACATGCAAATATCTACACCGCCATCTGTATAAACATGGAAATACCAACAAAGTCATCTGTATAAACATGGAAATATCTACAAAACCATCTGTATATACATGGAAATATCTACACCGCTATCTGTATAAACATGGAAATATCTACACCGCTATTTGTATAAACAAGGAAATATCTACACCGCCATCTGTTTAAACACGGAAATATATACACAGACATCTGTTTATACATGGAAATATCTACACCGCTATCTGTATAAACATGCTAATAACTACACCGCTATCTGTATAAATGTGGAAATATTTGCACCGACATCCCTATAAACATGATAATATCAACATCGCGATCTGTATAAACATGGAATTATCTAAACCATGATCTGTATAAACATGGAAATATCTACACAACCATGTGTATATACATGGAAATATCTACACCGCTATCTATATAAACCTGGAAATAACTACACCGCTATCTGTATATACATGGAAATATCTACACCGCCATCTACTTATCCATAGAAATATCTGTGCCGACGTCTGTATAAACATGGAAATATCTACACGGTCATCTGTGTAAAACTGGAAATATCAACAGCGCCATCTGTACAAACATGGAAATATCTGCACCGCTCTCTGTATAAACATAGAAATATCTACACCGCGGTCTGTGTAAACATGGAAATATCTAAACCGCTATCTGTATAAACATGGAAATATCTACACCGCTATCTCTATAAACATGTAAATATCTACACCATGATCTGTATAACCATGGCAATATTTAAAGGACTATCTGTATAAACATGGAAATTTCTACACAGTTATCTGTATAAATATGGAAATATCTACACCGCTATCTCTATAAACATGGAAATGTCTACACCGCCATCTGTATAAACATGGAAATATCTACACTGCTATCTCTATAAACATGGAAATATCTACAATGCCATCTGCAAAAACATGGAAATACCTATACAGTCATCTGTATAAACATGGAAATATCTACACCACTATCTGTATAAACATGGAAATATCTACAATGCCATCTGTATACACATCGAAAAACTACACGGCAATCTGTGTATAGATGGAAACATCAACACCGCCATCTTTACAAACATGGAAATATCTACACCGCTATCTCTATAAACATGGAAATATCTACAATGTGGTCTGTGTAAACATGGAAATATCTACACCGGTATCTGTATATACATGGAAATATCCACACCATGATCTGTATAAACATGGAAATATTTACACCGCTATCTGTATGAACATGGAAATATCTGCACCGCTATCTCTATAAACATGGAAATATCTACAAAGCCATCTGTATAAACATGGAAATACCTACACAGTCATGTGTAGGAACATGGAAATATCTACACTGCCATCTGTATAAACATGGAAATATCTACACAGCCCTCTGTATAAATATGGAAATATCTGCATAGGCATCTGTATAAACATGGAAATATCTGCACCGCTATCTGTATAAACATGGAAATACCTACACCGCTGTCTCTATAAACATGGAAATATGTACACCGCTATGTGTATAAACATGGAAATATCTCCACTGCTGTCTGTATAAAGATGGAAATATGTACACCGCGATCTGTATAAACATGGAAATGTCTACACCGCTATCTCTATAAACGTGGAAATATCTACACATCTATCTCTATAAACATGGAAATACCTACACCGCCATCTGTATAAACATGGAAATACCTACAAAGTCATCTGTGTAAACATGGAAATATCTACGCAGCCTTCTGTATAAACATGGAAATATCTACAAAGCCATCTGTATATACATGGAAATATCTACACCGGTATCTCTATAAACATGGTAATAACTACACCGCTATTTGTATAAACAAGGAAATATCTACACCGCCATGTGTTTAAACATGGAAATATCTACACCGCTATCTGTATAAACATGCTAATAACTACACCGCTATCTGTATAAATGTGGAAATATTTGCACGGCTATCCCTATAAACATGGTAATATCAACACCGCGATCTGTATAAACATGGAAATATCTACACCGCGATCTGTATAAACATGGAAATATCTTCACCACGATCTGTATATACATGCAAATATCTACACCGACATCTGTATGAACATGGTAATATCTACACCACCATCTATATAAAAATGGAAATATCTACACCGCCATCTGTATAAACATGGAAATATCTACACAGCCATCTGTATATACATGGAAATATCTACACCGCTATCTGTATAAACGTGGAAATAACTACACCGATATTTGTACAAACAAGCAAATATCTACACCGTGATCTGTATAAACATGGAAATATCTAAACCGCCATCTCTATAAACATGGAAATATCTACAACCCTATCTGTATAAACATGGAAATATCCACACCGCTATCTCTATAAACATGGAAAAATCAACACCGCTATCTCTATGAACATGGAAATATCTACACCGCCTTCTCTATAAACATGGAAATATCTACACCACGATCAGTATAAACATGGAAATATCTACACAGCTATCTGTATAAACATGGAAATATCTACACTGCCGTCTGTATAAACATGGAAATACCAATAGAGTCATCTGTGTAAACATGGAAATATCCACACCACCATCTGTATAAACATGGAAATATCTTCAATGCCAGCTGTATACACATGGAAATACCTACACGGCAATCTGTGTATAGATGGAAACATCAACACCGCCGTCTGTACAAACATGAAAATATCTACACTGCTATCTCTATAAACATGGAAATATCTACACCGCCATCTGTATAAACATGGAAATACCTATACAGTCATCTGTGTAAACATTTAAATATCTACACCACCATCTGTATAACATGTAAATATCTACAATGCCATCTGTATACACATGGAAATACCTACACGGCAATCTGTGAATAGATGGAAACATCAACACCGCCATCTGTACAAACATGAAAATATCTACACTGCTATCTCTATAAACATGGAATTATCTACACTGCGGTCTGTATAAACATGGAAATATCTACACCGGTATCTGTATAAACATTGAAATATCTACACTACGATCTGTATAAACATGGAAATATATACACAGTCATGTGTAGGAACATGGAAATATCTACACTGCCATCTGTATAAACATAGAAATACCTACACAGCCCTCTATATAAGTATGGAAATATCTGCATAGGCATCTGTGTAAACATGGAAATGTCTGCACCGCTATCTGTATAAACATGGAAATACCTACACCGCTGTCTCTATAAACATGGAAATATGTACACCACTATGTGTATAAACATGGAAATATCTCCACTGCTGTCTGTATAAACATGGAAATATCTCCACCGATATCTGTATAAACATGGAAATATCTACAGCGCCATCTCTATAAACATTGAAATATCAACACTGCCATCTGTAAAAACATGGAAAAATCTACACAGTCATCTGAATAAACTTGGAAATATCTACATCACCATCTGTATAAACATGGAAATACCTACAATACCATCTGTATACACATGGAAATATCTACACAGACATCTGTATAAATATGGAAATATCTACACCGTCAGCTGTATAAACATGGAAATATCTACACTGCCATCGGTAGAAAGATGGAAATATCTTCACCGCTATCTCTATAAATATGGAAATATCTACACCGCCATCTCTATAAACATGAAAATATCTACACTGCCATCTCCATAAAGATGGAAGTATCTACTCCGCCATGTGTATAAACACGGAAATATCTACACCACCATCTGTGTAAACATGGAAATATCTACACCGCTATCTGTATAAACATGGAAATATCTACACCGCCATCTGCATGTCCATGGAAATATCTACGCCGCCATCTGAAAAAACATGGAAATATCTACACGGCCATCTGTGTATAGATGGAAATATCAGCACCGCCATCTGTACAAACATGGAAAATCTACATCGCTATCTCTATAAACATGGAAATATCTGCACTGCCATCTGTAAAAACATGGAAATACCTATACAGTCATCTGTATAAACACGGAAATAACTACAATGCCATCTGTATACACATGGAAATATCTACACAGCCATCTGTATAAACATGTAAATATCTCCACTGCTATCTCTATAAACATGGAAATATCTACACCGCCATCTCTATAAATATGAAAATATCTACACTGCCATCTCCATAAACATGGAACTAACTACTTCACCATCTGTATAAACATGGTAACATCTACACCGCCATCTTAGTGAATAAGGAAATATCTACAATGCCATCTGTATAAAGATATAAATATCTGCACCGCGAGCTGTATAAACATGGAAATATCTACATCGCTATCTGTATAAACATGGAAATACCAACACCGCTATCGGTATAATCATTGAAATATCTACAACGCCATCTATATAAACATGGAAATATCTACACCGCTATGTCTATGAACATGGAAATACCTACACCGCTATCTCTATAAACATGGAAATATCTACACCGCTATCCGTATAAACATGGAAATATCTACACCGCTATCTGTATAAACATGGAAATATCTACACTGCGATCTGTATAAACTTGGAAATAACTTCAAAATGATCTGTATAAACATGGAAATATCTACACGGCTATCTGTATAAACATGGTAATATCTACAACACCATCTATATAAACATGGAAATATCTACACCGCCATCTGTATAAACATTTAAATATCTACAATGCCATCTGTAGAAAGATGGAAATATCTACACCGCAATCTGTGTAAACATGGAAATATCTACACCAATATCTGTAAAAACATGGAAATATCTACACCGCTATCTGTATAAACATGGAAATATCTACACCGCGATCTGTATAAACAAGGAAATATCTACACCACGATCTGTATAAACATGGAAATATCTACACAGCTATCTCCATAAACATGGAAATATCTACACCACCGTATGTATAAACATGGAAATACCTACAAAGTCATCTGTATAAACATGGAAATATCAACACAGCCATCTGTATAAACATGGAAATATCTACAGTGCCATCTGTATATACATGGAAATATCTACACCACTATCTGTATAAACATGGAAATAACTACACTGCTATTTGTATGAACAAGGAAATATCTACAAAGTGATCTGTATAAACATGGAAATATCTACACCGCCATCTCTATAAACATGGAAATATCCACACCCCTATCTGTATAAACATGGAAATATCCACACCGCTATCTCTATAAACCTGGAAAAATCAACACCGCTATCTCTATGAACATGGAAATATCTACACCGCCATGTCTATAAACATGGAAATATCTACACCACGATCAGTCTAAACATTGAAATATCTACACCGCTATCTGTATAAACATGGAAATATCTGCACCGCTATCTGTATAAACATGGAAATACCTACACCGCTGTCTCTATAAACATGGAAATATGTACACCGCTATGTGTATAAACATGGAATTATCTCCACTGCTGTCTGTAAAAACATGGAAATATCTCCACCGATATCTGTATAAACATGGAAATATCTACAGCGCCATCTCTATAAACATTGAAATAACAACACTGCCATCTGTAAAAACATGGAAATATCTACACAGTCATCTGAATAAACTTGGAAATATCTACACCACCGTCTGTATAAACACGGAAATACCTACAATACCATCTGTATACACACGGAAATATCTACACAGTTATCTGTATAAATATGGAAATATCTACACCGTATTCTGTATAAACATGGAAATATCTACACTGCCATCTGTAGAAAGATGGAAATATCTACACCGCTATCTCTATAAATATGGACATATCTACCCCACCATCTCTATAAACGTGAAAATAACTACACTGCCATCTCCATAAAAATGGAAGTATCTACTCCGCCATGTGTATAAACACGGAAATATCTACACCACCATCTGTGTAAACATGGAAATATCTACACCGCTATCTGTATAAACATGGAAATATCTACACCGCCATCTGCATGTCCATGGAAATACCTACACCGCCATCTCTATAAACATGGAAATATCTACACGGCCATCTGCATATAGATGGAAATATCAGCACCGCCATCTGTACAAACATGGAAACTTCTACACTGCTATCTCTATAAACATGGAAATATCTGCACTGCCATCTGTAAAAACATGGAAATACCTATACAGTCATCTGTATAAACATGGAAATATCTACAATGCCATCTGTATACACATGGTAATATCTACACAACCATCTGTATAAACATGTAAATATCTACACTGCTATCACTATAAACATGGAAATATCTACACCGCCATCTCTATAAACATGAAAATATCTACTCTGCCATCTCCATAAACATGGAACTAATTACTCCGCCATCTGTATAAACATGGAAACATCTAAACCGCCATCGGTGTGAACAAGGAAATATCTACAATGCCATCTCTATAAAGATATAAATATCTGCACCACTAGCTGTATAAACATGGAAATATCTACAACACTATCTGTATAAACGTGGAAATATCAACACCGCTATCGGTATAAACATGGAAATACCTACAACGCCATCTATATAAACATGGAAATATCTACAACGCTATGTCTATAAACATGGAAATACCTACCTCGCTATCTCTATAAACATGGAAATATCTACACCGCTATCTGTATAAACATGGAAATATCTGCACCGCTATCTGTATAAACATGGAAATATCTACACCGCGATCTGTATAAACATGGAAATATCTACACCGCGATCTGTATAAACATGGAAATATCTTCACCACGATCTGTATAAACATGGAAATATCTACACTGCCATCTGTATAAAGATGGTAATATCTACACCACCATCTATATAAACATGGAAATATCCACACCAACATCTGTATAAACATGGAAATATCTACAATGCCACCTGAAAAAAGATGGAAATATCTACACCGCAATCTGTATAAACATGGAAATATCTGCACCGCTATCTGTATAAACATGGAAATACCTACACCGCTGTCTCTATAAACATGGAAATATGTACACCGCTATGTGTATAAACATGGAAATATCTCCACTGCTGTCTGTATAAACATGGAAATATCTCCACCGTTATCTGTATAAACATGGAAATATCTACAGCGCCATCTCTATAAACATTCAAATATATACACTGCCATCTGTAAAATCATGGAAATACGTACACAGTCATCTGAATAAACATGGAAATATCTACACAACCATCTGTATAAACATGGAAATACCTACAATATCATCTGTATAAACATGGAAATATCTACACTGCCATCTGTGGAAAGATGGAAATATCTACACCGCTATCTCTATAAATATGGAAATATCTACACCACCATCTCTATAAACATGAAAATATCTACACTGCCATCTCCATAAAGATGGAAGTATCTACTCCGCCATGTGTATAAACACGGAAATATCTACACCACCATCTGTGAAAACATGGAAATATCTACACCGCTATCTGTATAAACATGGAAATATCTACACCGCCATCTGCATGTCCATGGAAATATCTACGCCGCCATCTGTATAAACATGGAAATATCTACACGGCCTTCTGTGTATAGATGGAAATATCAACACCGCCATCTGTACAAACATGGAAATATCTTCACCGCTATCTCTATAAACATGGAAATATCTGCACTGCCATCTGTAAAAACATGGAAATACCTATACAGTCATCTGTATAAACATGGAAATATCTATAATGCCATCTGTATACACATGGAAATGTCTACACAGCCATCTTTATAAACATGTAAATATCTACACTGCTATCTCTATAAACATGGAAATATCTACACCGCCATCTCTATAAACATGAAAATATCTACACTGCCATCTCCATAAACATGGAACTAACTACTCCGCCATCTGTATAAACATGGAAACATCTACACCACCATCAGTGTGAATAAGGAAATATCTACAATGCCATCGGTATAAAGATATAAATATCTGCACCGCGAGCTGTATAAACATGGAAATATCTACATCGCTATCTGTATAAACGTGGAAATATCTCCACTGCTGTCTTTATAAACATCGAAATATCTACACCGCCATCTGCATAAACATGGAAATACTTACAAAGTTATTTGTATAAACATGGAAATATCTACACCGCCATCTGTATAAACATGGAAATATCTACACAGCCATGTATATATACATGGAAATATCTACACCGCTATCTATATAAACATGGAAATAACTACACCGCTATCTGTATAAACATGGAAATACCTACACCGCCATCTACATATCCATGGAAATATCTGCGCCGCCATCTGTATAAACATGGAAATATCTACACGGTCATCTGTGTATAGATGGAAATATCAACACCACCGTCTGTACAAACAAGGAAATATCTGCACCGCTATCTGTATAAACATGGAAATATCTACACCACGGTCTGTATAAACATGGAAATATCTACACCGCTATCTGTATAAACATGGAAATATCTACACCGCTATCTCTATAAACATGGAAATATCTACACCGTGATCTGTATAAACATGGAAATATTTACACCGCTATCTGTATAAACATGGAAATTTCTACACCGCTATCTGTATAAATATGGAAATATCTTCACCGCTATCTCTGTAAACATGGAAATATCTACACCGCCATCTGTATAAACATGGAAATACCTATACAGTCATCTGTGTAAATATGGAAATATCTACACAACCATCTGTATAAACATGGAAATATCTACAATGCCATCTGTATACACATGGAAATACCTACACGGCAATCTGTGTATAGATGCAAACATCAACACCGCCATCTGTACAAACCTCGAAATGTCTACACTGCTATCTCTATTAACATGGAAATATCTACACTGCGGTCTGTATAAACATGGAAATATCTACACCGGTATCTGTATAAACATGGAAATATCTACACCATGATCTGTATAAACATGGAAATATATACACCGTTATCTGTATAAACATGGAAATATCTGCACCGCTATCTCTATAGACATGGAAATATCTACAAAGCCATCTTTATAAACATGGAAATAGCTACACAGTCATGTGTAGGAACATGGAAATATCTACACTGCCATCTGTATAAACATAGAAATATCTACACAGCCCTCTGTATAAATATGGAGTTATCTGCATAGGCATCTGTATAAACATGGAAATATCTGTACCGCTATCTGTATAAACATGGAAATACCTACACCGCTGTCTGTATAAACTTGGAAATATGTTCACTGCTATGTTTATAAACATTGATATATCTCCACTGCTGTCTGTATAAACATGGAAATATCTCCACCGTTATCTGTATAAACATGGAAATATCTACAGCGCCATCTCTATAGACATTGAAATATCTACACTGCCATCTGTAAAAACATGGAAATATCTACACAGTCATCTGAATAAACATGGAAATATCTACACAACCATTTGTATAAACATGGAAATACCTACAATATCATCTGTATACACATGGAAATATCTACACAGACATCTGTATAAATATGGAAATATCTACACCGCCATCTGTATAAACATGGAAATATCTACACTGCCATCTGTAGAAAGATGGAAATATCTACACCGCTATCTCTATAAATATGGAAATATCTACACCGCCATCTCTATAAACATGAAAATATCTACACTGCCATCTCCATAGAGATGGAAGTATCTACTCCACCATGTGTATAAACACGGAAATATATACACCACCATCTATAAAAACATGGAAATATCTTCACCGCTATCTCAATAAACATGGAAATATCTGCACTGCCATCTGTAAAAACATGGAAATACCTATACAGTCATCTGTATAAAGATGGAAATATCTACAATGCCATCTGTATACACATGGAAATATCTACACAGCCATCTGTATAAACATGTAAATATCTACAGTGCTATCTGTATAAACATGGAAATATCTACACCGCCATCTCAATAAACATGAAAATATCTACACTGCCATCTCCATAAACATGGAACTAACTACTCCGCCATCTGTATAAACATGGAAACATCTACACCACCATCAGTGTGAATAAGGAAATATCTACAATGCCATCGGTATAAAGATATAAATATCTGCACCGCGAGCTGTATAAACATGGAAATATCTACATCGCTATCTGTATAAACGTGGAAATACCAACACCGCTATCGGTATAAACATGGAAATAACTACAACGCCATCTATATAAACATGAAAATATCTACACCGCTATGTCTATAAACATGGAAATACCTACACCGCCATCTCTATAAACATGGAAATATCTACACCACGATCAGTATAAACATGGAAATATCTACACCGCTATCTGTATAAACATGGAAATATCTCCACTGCTGTCTCTATAAACATCGAAATATCTACACCGCCATCTGTATAAACATGGAAATACTTACAAAGTTATTTGTATAAACATGGAAATATCTACACGGCCATCTGTATAAACATGGAAATATCTACACAGCCATGTGTATATACATGGAAATATCTACACCGCTATCTATATAAACATGGAAATAACTACACCGCTGTCTGTATAAACATGGAAATATCTACACCGCCATCTACATATCCATGGAAATATCTGCACCGCCATCTGTATAAACATGGAAATATCTACACGGTCATCTGTGTATACATGTAAATATCAACACCGCCATCTGTACAAACATGGAAATCTCTGCACCGCTATCTGTATAAACATGGAAATATCTTCAACACAGTCTGTATAAACATGGAAATATCTACACCGCTATCTGTATAAACATGGAAATATCTACACCGCCATCTGCATGTCCATGGAAATATCTACGCCGCCATCTGTATAAACATGGAAATATCTACACGGCCTTCTGTGTATAGATGGAAATATCAACACCGCCATCTGTACAAACATGGAAATATCTTCACCGCTATCTCTATAAACATGGAAATATCTGCACTGCCATGTGTAAAAACATGGAAATACCTATACAGTCATCTGTATAAACATGGAAATATCTACAATGCCATCTGTATACACATGGAAATGTCTACACAGCCATCTTTATAAACATGTAAATATCTACACTGCTATCTCTATAAACATGGAAATATCTACACCGCCATCTCTATAAACATGAAAATATCTACACTGCCATCTCCAGAAACATGGAACTAACTACTCCGCCATCTGTATAAACATGGAAACATCTACACCACCATCAGTGTGAATAAGGAAATATCTACAATGCCATCGGTATAAAGATATAAATATCTGCACCGCGAGCTGTATAAACATGGAAATATCTACATCGCTATCTGTATAAACGTGGAAATATCTCCACTGCTGTCTTTATAAACATCGAAATATCTACACCGCCATCTGCATAAACATGGAAATACTTACAAAGTTATTTGTATAAACATGGAAATATCTACACCGCCATCTGTATAAACATGGAAATATCTACACAGCCATGTGTATATACATGGAAATATCTACACCGCTATCTATATAAACATGGAAATAACTACACCGCTATCTGTATAAACATGGAAATACCTACACCGCCAACTACATATCCATGGAAATATCTGCGCCGCCATCTGTATAAACATGGAAATATCTACACGGTCATCTGTGTATAGATGGAAATATCAACACCACCGTCTGTACAAACAAGGAAATATCTGCACCGCTATCTGTATAAACATGGAAATATCTACACCACGGTCTGTATAAACATGGAAATATCTACACCGCTATCTGTATAAACATGGAAATATCTACACCGCTATCTCTATAAACATGGAAATATCTTCACCGTGATCTGTATAAACATGGAAATATTTACACCGCTATCTGTATAAACATGGAAATTTCTACACCGCTATCTGTATAAATATGGAAATATCTTCACCGCTATCTCTGTAAACATGGAAATATCTACACCGCCATCTGTATAAACATGGAAATACCTATACAGTCATCTGTGTAAATATGGAAATATCTACACAACCATCTGTATAAACATGGAAATATCTACAATGCCATCTGTATACACATGGAAATACCTACACGGCAATCTGTGTATAGATGCAAACATCAACACCGCCATCTGTACAAACCTCGAAATGTCTACACTGCTATCTCTATTAACATGGAAATATCTACACTGCGGTCTGTATAAACATGGAAATATCTACACCGGTATCTGTATAAACATGGAAATATCTACACCATGATCTGTATAAACATGGAAATATATACACCGTTATCTGTATAAACATGGAAATATCTGCACCGCTATCTCTATAGACATGGAAATATCTACAAAGCCATCTTTATAAACATGGAAATAGCTACACAGTCATGTGTAGGAACATGGAAATATCTACACTGCCATCTGTATAAACATAGAAATATCTACACAGCCCTCTGTATAAATATGGAGTTATCTGCATAGGCATCTGTATAAACATGGAAATATCTGTACCGCTATCTGTATAAACATGGAAATACCTACACCGCTGTCTGTATAAACTTGGAAATATGTTCACTGCTATGTTTATAAACATTGAAATATCTCCACTGCTGTCTGTATAAACATGGAAATATCTCCACCGTTATCTGTATAAACATGGAAATATCTACAGCGCCATCTCTATAGACATTGAAATATCTACACTGCCATCTGTAAAAACATGGAAATATCTACACAGTCATCTGAATAAACATGGAAATATCTACACAACCATTTGTATAAACATGGAAATACCTACAATATCATCTGTATACACATGGAAATATCTACACAGACATCTGTATAAATATGGAAATATCTACACCGCCATCTGTATAAACATGGAAATATCTACACTGCCATCTGTAGAAAGATGGAAATATCTACACCGCTATCTCTATAAATATGGAAATATCTACACCGCCATCTCTATAAACATGAAAATATCTACACTGCCATCTCCATAGAGATGGAAGTATCTACTCCACCATGTGTATAAACACGGAAATATATACACCACCATCTATAAAAACATGGAAATATCTTCACCGCTATCTCAATAAACATGGAAATATCTGCACTGCCATCTGTAAAAACATGGAAATACCTATACAGTCATCTGTATAAAGATGGAAATATCTACAATGCCATCTGTATACACATGGAAATATCTACACAGCCATCTGTATAAACATGTAAATATCTACAGTGCTATCTGTATAAACATGGAAATATCTACACCGCCATCTCAATAAACATGAAAATATCTACACTGCCATCTCCATAAACATGGAACTAACTACTCCGCCATCTGTATAAACATGGAAACATCTACACCACCATCAGTGTGAATAAGGAAATATCTACAATGCCATCGGTATAAAGATATAAATATCTTCACCGCGAGCTGTATAAACATGGAAATATCTACATCGCTATCTGTATAAACGTGGAAATACCAACACCGCTATCGGTATAAACATGGAAATAACTACAACGCCATCTATATAAACATGGAAATATCTACACCGCTATGTCTATAAACATGGAAATACCTACACCGCCATCTCTATAAACATGGAAATATCTACACCACGATCAGTATAAACATGGAAATATCTACACCGCTATCTGTATAAACATGGAAATATCTCCACTGCTATCTCTATAAACATCTAAATATCTACACCGCCATCTGTATAAACATGGAAATACTTACAAAGTTATTTGTATAAACATGGAAATATCTACACGGCCATCTGTATAAACATGGAAATATCTACACAGCCATGTGTATATACATGGAAATATCTACACCGCTATCTATATAAACATGGAAATAACTACACCGCTGTCTGTATAAACATGGAAATATCTACACCGCCATCTACATATCCATGGAAATATCTGCACCGCCATCTGTATAAACATGGAAATATCTACACGGTCATCTGTGTATACATGTAAATATCAACACCGCCATCTGTACAAACATGGAAATCTCTGCACCGCTATCTGTATAAACATGGAAATATCTTCAACACAGTCTGTATAAACATGGAAATATCTACACCGCTATCTGTATAAACATGGAAATATCTACACCGCCATCTGCATGTCCATGGAAATATCTACGCCGCCATCTGTATAAACATGGAAATATCTACACGGCCTTCTGTGTATAGATGGAAATATCAACACCGCCATCTGTACAAACATGGAAATATCTTCACCGCTATCTCTATAAACATGGAAATATCTGCACTGCCATCTGTAAAAACATGGAAATACCTATACAGTCATCTGTATAAACATGGAAATATCTACAATGCCATCTGTATACACATGGAAATGTCTACACAGCCATCTTTATAAACATGTAAATATCTACACTGCTATCTCTATAAACATGGAAATATCTACACCGCCATCTCTATAAACATGAAAATATCTACACTGCCATCTCCAGAAACATGGAACTAACTACTCCGCCATCTGTATAAACATGGAAACATCTACACCACCATCAGTGTGAATAAGGAAATATCTACAATGCCATCGGTATAAAGATATAAATATCTGCACCGCGAGCTGTATAAACATGGAAATATCTACATCGCTATCTGTATAAACGTGGAAATATCTCCACTGCTGTCTTTATAAACATCGAAATATCTACACCGCCATCTGCATAAACATGGAAATACTTACAAAGTTATTTGTATAAACATGGAAATATCTACACCGCCATCTGTATAAACATGGAAATATCTACACAGCCATGTGTATATACATGGAAATATCTACACCGCTATCTATATAAACATGGAAATAACTACACCGCTATCTGTATAAACATGGAAATACCTACACCGCCATCTACATATCCATGGAAATATCTGCGCCGCCATCTGTATAAACATGGAAATATCTACACGGTCATCTGTGTATAGATGGAAATATCAACACCACCGTCTGTACAAACAAGGAAATATCTGCACCGCTATCTGTATAAACATGGAAATATCTACACCACGGTCTGTATAAACATGGAAATATCTACACCGCTATCTGTATAAACATGGAAATATCTACACCGCTATCTCTATAAACATGGAAATATCTACACCGTGATCTGTATAAACATGGAAATATTTACACCGCTATCTGTATAAACATGGAAATTTCTACACCGCTATCTGTATAAATATGGAAATATCTTCACCGCTATCTCTGTAAACATGGAAATATCTACACCGCCATCTGTATAAACATGGAAATACCTATACAGTCATCTGTGTAAATATGGAAATATCTACACAACCATCTGTATAAACATGGAAATATCTACAATGCCATCTGTATACACATGGAAATACCTACACGGCAATCTGTGTATAGATGCAAACATCAACACCGCCATCTGTACAAACCTCGAAATGTCTACACTGCTATCTCTATTAACATGGAAATATCTACACTGCGGTCTGTATAAACATGGAAATATCTACACCGGTATCTGTATAAACATGGAAATATCTACACCATGATCTGTATAAACATGGAAATATATACACCGTTATCTGTATAAACATGGAAATATCTGCACCGCTATCTCTATAGACATGGAAATATCTACAAAGCCATCTTTATAAACATGGAAATAGCTACACAGTCATGTGTAGGAACATGGAAATATCTACACTGCCATCTGTATAAACATAGAAATATCTACACAGCCCTCTGTATAAATATGGAGTTATCTGCATAGGCATCTGTATAAACATGGAAATATCTGTACCGCTATCTGTATAAACATGGAAATACCTACACCGCTGTCTGTATAAACTTGGAAATATGTTCACTGCTATGTTTATAAACATTGAAATATCTCCACTGCTGTCTGTATAAACATGGAAATATCTCCACCGTTATCTGTATAAACATGGAAATATCTACAGCGCCATCTCTATAGACATTGAAATATCTACACTGCCATCTGTAAAAACATGGAAATATCTACACAGTCATCTGAATAAACATGGAAATATCTACACAACCATTTGTATAAACATGGAAATACCTACAATATCATCTGTATACACATGGAAACATCTACACAGACATCTGTATAAATATGGAAATATCTACACCGCCATCTGTATAAACATGGAAATATCTACACTGCCATCTGTAGAAAGATGGAAATATCTACACCGCTATCTCTATAAATATGGAAATATCTACACCGCCATCTCTATAAACATGAAAATATCTACACTGCCATCTCCATAGAGATGGAAGTATCTACTCCACCATGTGTATAAACACGGAAATATATACACCACCATCTATAAAAACATGGAAATATCTTCACCGCTATCTCAATAAACATGGAAATATCTGCACTGCCATCTGTAAAAACATGGAAATACCTATACAGTCATCTGTATAAAGATGGAAATATCTACAATGCCATCTGTATACACATGGAAATATCTACACAGCCATCTGTATAAACATGTAAATATCTAGAGTGCTATCTGTATAAACATGGAAATATCTACACCGCCATCTCAATAAACATGAAAATATCTACACTGCCATCTCCATAAACATGGAACTAACTACTCCGCCATCTTTATAAACATGGAAACATCTACACCACCATCAGTGTGAATAAGGAAATATCTACAATGCCATCGGTATAAAGATATAAATATCTGCACCGCGAGCTGTATAAACATGGAAATATCTACATCGCTATCTGTATAAACGTGGAAATACCAACACCGCTATCGGTATAAACATGGAAATAACTACAACGCCATCTATATAAACATGGAAATATCTACACCGCTATGTCTATAAACATGGAAATACCTACACCGCCATCTCTATAAACATGGAAATATCTACACCACGATCAGTATAAACATGGAAATATCTACACCGCTATCTGTATAAACATGGAAATATCTCCACTGCTGTCTCTATAAACATCTAAATATCTACACCGCCATCTGTATAAACATGGAAATACTTACAAAGTTATTTGTATAAACATGGAAATATCTACACGGCCATCTGTATAAACATGGAAATATCTACACAGCCATGTGTATATACATGGAAATATCTACACCGCTATCTATATAAACATGGAAATAACTACACCGCTGTCTGTATAAACATGGAAATATCTACACCGCCATCTACATATCCATGGAAATATCTGCACCGCCATCTGTATAAACATGGAAATATCTACACGGTCATCTGTGTATACATGTAAATATCAACACCGCCATCTGTACAAACATGGAAATCTCTGCACCGCTATCTGTATAAACATGGAAATATCTTCACCACAGTCTGTATAAACATGGAAATATCTACACCGCTATCTGTATAAACATGGAAATATCTACACCGCTATCACTATAAACATGGAAATATCTACACCGTGATCTGTATAAACATGGAAATATTTACACCGCTATCTGTATAAACATGGAAATATCTACACCGTTATCTGTATAAATATGGAAATATCTTCACCGCTATCTCTATAAACATGGAAATATCTACATCGCCATCTGTATAAACATGGAAATACCTATACAGTCATCTGTGTAAACATGGAAATATCTACACCGTTATCTGTATAAATATGGAAATATCTTCACCGCTATCTCTATAAACATGGAAATATCTACATCGCCATCTGTATAAACATGGAAATACCTATACAGTCATCTGTGTAAACATAGAAATATCTACACCACCATCTGTATGAACATGGAAATATCTACAATGCCATCTGTATACACATGGAAATACCTACACGGCAATCTGTGTATAGATGGAAACATCAACACCGCCATCTGTACAAACCTGGAAATATCTACACTGCTATCTCTATTAACATGGAAATATATACACTGCGGTCTGTATAAACATGGAAATATCTACACCGGTATCTGTATAAACATGGAAATATCTACACCATGATCTGTATAAACATGGAAATATATACACCGCTATCTGAATAAACATGGAAATTTCTACACCGCTATCTGTATAAACATGGAAATACCTACACCGCTATCTCTATAAACATGGGAATATCTACACCGTGATCTGTATAAACATGGAAATATTTACACCACTATCTGTATAAACATGGAAATTTCTACACAGTTATCTGTATAAATATGGAAATATCTTCACCGCTATCTCTATAAACATGGAAATATCTACACCGCCATCTGTATAAACATGGAAATACCTATACAGTCATCTGTGTAAACATGGAAATATCTACACCACCATCTGTATAAACATGGAAATATCTACACAACCATCTGTATAAACATGGAAAAATCTACACTGCCATCTGTGGAAAGATGGAAATATCTACACCGTGATCTGTATAAACATGGAAATATTTACACCGCTATCTGTATAAACATGGAAATTTCTACACAGTTATCTGTATAAATATGGAAATATCTTCACCGCTATCTCTATAAACATGGAAATATCTACACCGCCATCTGTATAAACATGGAAATACCTATACAGTCATCTGTGTAAACATGGAAATATCTACACCGCCATCTGTATAAACATGGAAATATCTACACAGCCATGTGTATATACATGGAAATATCTACACCGCTGTCTATATAAACATGGAAATAAGTACAGCGCTATCTGTATATACATGGAAATATCTACACCACCATCTACATATCCATAGAAATATCTTCGCCGACATCTGTATAAACATGGAAATATCTTCACGGTCATCTGTGTATAGATGGAAATATCAACACCGCCATCTTTCCAACATGGAAATATCTGCACCACTATCTGTATAAACAAGGAAATATCTACACCGCGGTCTGTATAAACATGGAAATATCTACTCCGATATCTGTATAAACATGGAAATATCTACATCGCTATCTCTATAAACATGGAAATATCTACACCGTGATCTGTATAAACATGGAAATATTTACAGCGCTATCTGTATAAACATGGAAATTTCTACACCGTTATCTGTATAAATATGGAAATATCTACACCGCCATCTGTATAAACATGGAAACCCCTATACAGTCATCTGTGTAAACATGGAAATATCAACACTACTATCTGTATAAACATGGAAATATCTACAATGCCATCTGAATACACATGGAAATACCAACACGGCAATCTGTGTATTGATGGAAACATCAACACCACCATCTGTACAAACATGGAAATATCTACACTGCTATCTCTATAAACATGGAAATATCTACAATGCGGTCTGTATAAACATGGAAATATCTACACCGTTATCTGTATAAACATGGAAATATCTACACCACGATCTGTGTAAACATGGAAATATATACACCGCTATGTGTATAAACATGGAAATATCTGCACCACTATCTCTATAAACATGGAAATATCTACAAAGACATCTGTATAAACATGGAAATACCTACACAGTCATGTGTAGGAACATTTAAATATCTACACTGCCATCTGTATAAACATAGAAATATCTACACAGCCCTCTGTATAAATATGGAAATATCTGCATAGGCATCTGTATAAACATGGAAATATCTGCACCGCTATCTGTATAAACATGGAAATACCTACACCGCTGTCTCTATAAACATGGAAATATGTACACGGCTATGTGTATAAACATGGAAATATCTCCACTGCTCTCTGTATAAACATGGAAATATCTCCACCGTTATCTGCATAAACATGGAAATATCTAAAGCACCATCTCTATAAACATTGAAATATCTACACTGCCATCTGTAAACGCATGGAAATAGCTACACAGTCATCTGAATAAACATGGAAATATCTACACCACCGTCTGTATAAACACGGAAATACCTACAATACCATCTGTATTCACACGGAAATATCTACACAGTTATCTGTATAAATATGGAAATATCTACACCGTATTCTGTATAAACATGGAAATATCTACACTGCCATCTGTAGAAAGATGGAAATATCTACACCGCTATCTCTATAAATATGGACATATCTACCCCGCCATCTCTATAAACGTGAAAATAACTACACTGCCATCTCCATAAAGATGGAAGTATCTACTCCGCCATGTGTATAAACACGGAAATATCTACACCACCATCTGTGTAAACATGGAAATATCTACACCGCTATCTGTATAAACATGGAAATATCTACACCGCCATCTGCATGTCCATGGAAATACCTACACCGCCATCTCTATAAACATGGAAATATCTACACGGCCATCTGCGTATAGATGGAAATATCAGCACCGCCATCTGTACAAACATGGAAACTTCTACACTGCTATCTCTATAAACATGGAAATATCTGCACTGCCATCTGTAAAAACATGGAAATACCTATACAGTCATCTGTATAAACATGGAAATATCTACAATGCCATCTGTATACACATGGTAATATCTACACAACCATCTGTATAAACATGTAAATATCTACACTGCTATCTCTATAAACATGGAAATATCTACACCGCCATCTCTATAAACATGAAAATATCTACACTGCCATCTCCATAAACATGGAACTAATTACTCCACCATCTGTATAAACATGGAAACATCTAAACCGCCATCTTTGTGAACAAGGAAATATCTACAATGCCATCTGTATAAAGATATAAATATCTGCACCATTAGCTGTATAAACATGGAAATATCTACAACGCTATCTGTATAAACGTGGAAATATCAACACCGCTATCGGTATAAACATGGAAATACCTACAACGCCATCTATATAAACATGGAAATATATACAACGCTATGTCTATAAACATGGAAATACCTACCTCGCTATCTCTATAAACATGGAAATATCTACACCGCTATCTGTATAAACATGGAAATATCTGCACCGCTATCTGTATAAACATGGAAATATCTACACCGCGATCTGTATAAAAATGGAAATATCTACACCGCGATCTGTATAAACATGGAAATATCTTCACCACGATCTGTATAAACATGGAAATATCTACACCGCCATCTGTATAAACGTGGTAATATCTACACCACCATCTATATAAACATGGAAATATCTACACCACCATCTATATAAACATGGAAATATCTACACCGCGATCTGTATAAACATGGAAATATCTTCACCACGATCTGTATAAACATGGAAATATCTACACCGCTGTCTGTATAAAGATGGTAATATCTACACCAACATCTATATAAACATGGAAATATCTACACCGCCATCTGTATAAACATGGAAATATCTACAATGCTATCTGTAGAAAGTTGGAAATATCCACACCGCAATCTGTGTAAACATGGAAATATCTACACCGATATCTGTAAAAACATGGAAATATCTACACCGCAATCTGTATAAACATGGAAATATCTACACCGCAATCTGTATAAACATGGAAATATCTACAGGGCCATCTCTATAAACATTGAAATATCTACACTGCCATCTGTAAAAACATGGAAATATCTACATATTCATCTGAATAAACATGGAAATATCTACACCACCATCTGTATAAACATGGATATAGCTACAATACCATCTGTATACACATGGAAATATCCACACAGTCATCGAATAACCATAGAAATATCTACAACACCATCTGTATAAACATGGAAATAGCTACAATACCATCTGTATACACATGGAAATATCTGCACAGACATCTGTATAAATATGGAAATATCTACACCGCCATCTGCATAAACATGGAAATATCTACACTGCCATCTGTAGAAAGATGGAAATATCTACACCGCTATCTCTATAAATACGGAAATATCTACACCACCATCTCTATAAACATGAAAATATCTACACTGCCATCTCCATAAAGGTGGAAGTTTGTACTCCGCCATGTGTATAAACACGGAAATATGTACACCACCATCTGTGAAAACATGGAAATATCTACACCACTATCTGTAAAAACATGGAAATATCTACACCGCCATCTGCATGTTCATGGAAATATCTACGCCGCCATCTGTATAAACAAGGAAATATCTACACGGCCATCTGTGTATAGATGGAAATATCATCACCGCCATCTGTAGAAACATGGAAATATCTACACTGCTATCTCTATAAACATGGAAATATCTGCACTGCCATATGTAAAAACATGGAAATACCTATACAGTCATCTGTATAAACATGGAAATATTTACAATGCCATCTGTATACACCTGGAAATATCTACACAGCCATCTGTATAAAGATGTAAATATCTACACTGATATCTCCATAAACATGGAAATATCTACACCGCCATCTCTATAAACATAAAAATATCTACACTGCCATCTCCATAAACATGGAACTAACTACTCCGCCATCTGTATAAACATGGAAACATCTACACCGCCATCTGCGTGAATAAGGAAATATCTACAATGCCATCTCTATAAAGATATAAATATCTGCACCGCGAGCTGTATAAACAGGAAAATATCTACATCGCTATCTGTATAAACGTGGAAATACCAACACCGCTATCGGTATAAACATGGAAATATGTACAACGCCATCTATATAAACATGGAAATATCTACACCGCTATGTCTATAAACATGGAAATACCTACACCACGATCTCTATAAACATGGAAATATCTACACCGCTATCAGTATAAACATGGAAATATCTACACCGCTATCTGTATAAACATGGAAATATCTACACCGCGATCTGTATAAACATGGAAATAACTACACCGCGGTCTGTATAAACATGGAAATATCTACGCAGCTATCTCTATAAACATGGAAATATCTACAATGCCATCTCTAGAAAGATGGAAATATCTACACCGATATCTGTAAAAACATGGAAATATCTGCACCGCTATCTGCATAAACATGGAAATATCTACACCACGATCTGTATAAACATGGAAATAACTACACCGCGGTCTGTATAAACATGGAAATATCTACGCAGCTATCTCTATAAACATGGAAGTATCTACACCGCCATCTGTATAAATATGGAAATACCTACAAAGTCATCTGTATAAACATGGAAATATCTACACAGCCATCTGTATAAACATGGAAATAGCTACACAGCCTTCTGTATAAACATGGAAATAGCTACAAAGCCATCTGTATATACATGGAAATATCTACACCGCTATCTGTATAATCACGGAAATATCTACACTGCTGTGTGTATAAACATGGAAATATCTACACCGCGATCTGTATAAACATGGAAATGTCTACACCACGATGTGTATAAACATGGAAATATCTTCACCACGATCTGTATAAACACGGAAATATCTACACCGCTATCTGTATAAATTTGGTAATATATACACCACCATCTATATAAACATGGAAATATCTACACCGCCATCTGTATAAACATGGAAATATCAACACCACTATCTATATAAAAATGGAAATTTCTACAAAGCTATCTCTATAAACATGGAAATATCTTCACTTCTATCTGTATAAACATGGAAATATCTACACTGTCATCTGTATAAACATGGAAATATCTAAACTGCCATCTGTGGAAAGATGGAAATATCTACACCACGATCTGTATAAATATGAAGATATCTACACCGCTATCTTTGTAAAGATGGAAATATCTACACCCCAATCTATGCGAAGATGGAAATATCTACACCGCTATCTCTGTAAACATGGAAATATCTATGCCACTATCTGTATAAACATGGAAATATCTACATCGCCATCAGTATAAACATGGATATATCTACACCGTTATCTTTATAAACATGGAAATATCTACACCGCTATCTGTATAAACCTGGAAATATCTACACCGCGATCTGTATAAACATGGAAATATCTACACCGTGATCTGTATATACATGGAAATATCTACACCGCGATCTGTATAAACATGGAAATATCTACACTGCGATCTGTATAAACATGGAAATATCTACACAGCTATCTCTATAAACATGGAAATATCTACACAGCCATCTGTATAAACATGGAAATACCTACAAAGTCATCTGTAGAAACATGGAAATATCTACACAGCCATCTGTATAAACATGGAAATATCTACACAGCCATCTGTATATACATGGAAATATCTACACCGCTATCTGTATAAACATGGAAATAACTACACCGCTATTTGTATAAACAAGGAAATATCTCCACCGCCATCTGTTTAAACATGGAAATATATACACAGACATCTGTTTATACATGGAAATATCTACACCGCTATCTGTATAAACATGCTAATAACTACACTGCTATCTATATAAATGTGGAAATATTTGCACCGCTATCCCTATAAACATGGTAATATCAACACTGCGATCTGTATAAACATGGAAATATCTACACCATGATCTGTATAAACATGGAAATATCTACACCACGATCTGTATAAACATGGAAATATCTACACCGTGATCTGTATAAACATGGAAATATCTACACCACCATCTACATATCCAGAGAAATATCTGTGCCGCCATCTGTATAAACATGGAAATATCTACAAGGTCATCTCTGTATAGATGGAAATATCAACACCGCCATCTGTACAAACATGGAAATATCTGCACCGCTATCTGTATAAACATGGAAATATCTACACCGCGGTCTGTATAAACATGGAAATATCTTCACCGCTATCTATATAAACATGGAAATATCTACACCGCTATCTGTATAAACATGTAAATATCTATACCGCCATCTGTATAAACATGGAAATATCTACGCAGCTATCTCTATAAACATGGAAATATCTACAATGCCATCTCTAGAAAGATGGAAATATCTACACCGATATCTGTAAAAACATGGAAATATCTGCACCGCTATCTGCATAAACATGGAAATATCTACACCACGATCTGTATAAACATGGAAATAACTACACTGCGGTCTGTATAAACATGGAAATATCTACGCAGCTATCTCTATAAACATGGAAGTATCTACACCGCCATCTGTATAAATATGGAAATACCTACAAAGTCATCTGTATAAACATGGAAATATCTACACAGCCATCTGTATAAACATGGAAATAGCTACACAGCCTTCTGTATAAACATGGAAATAGCTACAAAGCCATCTGTATATACATGGAAATATCTACACCGCTATCTGTATAATCACGGAAATATCTACACTGCTGTGTGTATAAACATGGAAATATCTACACCGCGATCTGTATAAACATGGAAATATCTACACCGCGATGTGTATAAACATGGAAATATCTTCACCACGATCTGTATAAACACGGAAATATCTACACCGCTATCTGTATAAACTTGGTAATATATACACCACCATCTATATAAACATGGAAATATCTACACCGCCATCTGTATAAACATGGAAATATCAACACCGCTATCTATATAAAAATGGAAATTTCTACAAAGCTATCTCTATAAACATGGAAATATCTACACTTCTATCTGTATAAACATGGAAATATCTACACTGTCATCTGTATAAACATGGAAATATCTAAACTGCCATCTGTGGAAAGATGGAAATATCTACACCACGATCTGTATAAATATGAAGATATCTACACCGCTATCTTTGTAAAGATGGAAATATCTACACCCCAATCTATGCGAAGATGGAAATATCTACACCGCTATCTCTGTAAACATGGAAATATCTATGCCACTATCTGTATAAACATGGAAATATCTACATCGCCATCAGTATAAACATGGATATATCTACACCGTTATCTTTATAAACATGGAAATATCTACACCGCTATCTGTATAAACCTGGAAATATCTACACCGCGATCTGTATAAACATGGAAATATCTACACCGTGATCTGTATATACATGGAAATATCTACACCGCGATCTGTATAAACATGGAAATATCTACACTGCGATCTGTATAAACATGGAAATATCTACACAGCTATCTCTATAAACATGGAAATATCTACACAGCCATCTGTATAAACATGGAAATACCTACAAAGTCATCTGTAGAAACATGGAAATATCTACACAGCCATCTGTATAAACATGGAAATATCTACACAGCCATCTGTATATACATGGAAATATCTACACCGCTATCTGTATAAACATGGAAATAACTACACCGCTATTTGTATAAACAAGGAAATATCTCCACCGCCATCTGTTTAAACATGGAAATATATACACAGACATCTGTTTATACATGGAAATATCTACACCGCTATCTGTATAAACATGCTAATAACTACACTGCTATCTATATAAATGTGGAAATATTTGCACCGCTATCCCTATAAACATGGTAATATCAACACTGCGATCTGTATAAACATGGAAATATCTACACCATGATCTGTATAAACATGGAAATATCTACACCACGATCTGTATAAACATGGAAATATCTACACCGTGATCTGTATAAACATGGAAATATCTACACCACCATCTACATATCCAGAGAAATATCTGTGCCGCCATCTGTATAAACATGGAAATATCTACAAGGTCATCTCTGTATAGATGGAAATATCAACACCGCCATCTGTACAAACATGGAAATATCTGCACCGCTATCTGTATAAACATGGAAATATCTACACCGCGGTCTGTATAAACATGGAAATATCTTCACCGCTATCTATATAAACATGGAAATATCTACACCGCTATCTGTATAAACATGTAAATATCTATACCGCCATCTGTATAAACATGGAAATATCTACGCAGCTATCTCTATAAACATGGAAATATCTACAATGCCATCTCTAGAAAGATGGAAATATCTACACCGATATCTGTAAAAACATGGAAATATCTGCACCGCTATCTGCATAAACATGGAAATATCTACACCACGATCTGTATAAACATGGAAATAACTACACTGCGGTCTGTATAAACATGGAAATATCTACGCAGCTATCTCTATAAACATGGAAGTATCTACACCGCCATCTGTATAAATATGGAAATACCTACAAAGTCATCTGTATAAACATGGAAATATCTACACAGCCATCTGTATAAACATGGAAATAGCTACACAGCCTTCTGTATAAACATGGAAATAGCTACAAAGCCATCTGTATATACATGGAAATATCTACACCGCTATCTGTATAATCACGGAAATATCTACACTGCTGTGTGTATAAACATGGAAATATCTACACCGCGATCTGTATAAACATGGAAATATCTACACCGCGATGTGTATAAACATGGAAATATCTTCACCACGATCTGTATAAACACGGAAATATCTACACCGCTATCTGTATAAACTTGGTAATATATACACCACCATCTATATAAACATGGAAATATCTACACCGCCATCTGTATAAACCTGGAAATATCAACACCGCTATCTATATAAAAATGGAAATTTCTACAAAGCTATCTCTATAAACATGGAAATATCTACACTTCTATCTGTATAAACATGGAAATATCTACACTGTCATCTGTATAAACATGGAAATATCTAAACTGCCATCTGTGGAAAGATGGAAATATCTACACCACGATCTGTATAAATATGAAGATATCTACACCGCTATCTTTGTAAAGATGGAAATATCTACACCCCAATCTATGCGAAGATGGAAATATCTACACCGCTATCTCTGTAAACATGGAAATATCTATGCCACTATCTGTATAAACATGGAAATATCTACATCGCCATCAGTATAAACATGGATATATCTACACCGTTATCTTTATAAACATGGAAATATCTACACCGCTATCTGTATAAACCTGGAAATAACTACACCGCGATCTGTATAAACATGGAAATATCTACACCGTGATCTGTATATACATGGAAATATCTACACCGCGATCTGTATAAACATGGAAATATCTACACTGCGATCTGTATAAACATGGAAATATCTACACAGCTATCTCTATAAACATGGAAATATCTACACAGCCATCTGTATAAACATGGAAATACCTACAAAGTCATCTGTAGAAACATGGAAATATCTACACAGCCATCTGTATAAACATGGAAATATCTACACAGCCATCTGTATATACATGGAAATATCTACACCGCTATCTGTATAAACATGGAAATAACTACACCGCTATTTGTATAAACAAGGAAATATCTCCACCGCCATCTGTTTAAACATGGAAATATATACACAGACATCTGTTTATACATGGAAATATCTACACCGCTATCTGTATAAACATGCTAATAACTACACTGCTATCTATATAAATGTGGAAATATTTGCACCGCTATCCCTATAAACATGGTAATATCAACACTGCGATCTGTATAAACATGGAAATATCTACACCATGATCTGTATAAACATGGAAATATCTACACCACGATCTGTATAAACATGGAAATATCTACACCGTGATCTGTATAAACATGGAAATATCTACACCACCATCTACATATCCAGAGAAATATCTGTGCCGCCATCTGTATAAACATGGAAATATCTACAAGGTCATCTCTGTATAGATGGAAATATCAACACGGCCATCTGTACAAACATGGAAATATCTGCACCGCTATCTGTATAAACATGGAAATATCTACACCGCGGTCTGTATAAACATGGAAATATCTTCACCGCTATCTATATAAACATGGAAATATCTACACCGCTATCTGTATAAACATGTAAATATCTATACCGCAATCTGTATAAACATTCAAATATCTACACTGCTATCTCTATAAACATGGAAATAACCACAATGCCATCTGTAAAAACGTGGAAATACCTATACAGTCATCTGTATAAACATGGAATTATCTAGACCACCATCTGTATAAACATGGAAATATCTACAATGCCATCTGTATACACATGGAAATACCTACACGGCAATCTGTGTATAGATGGAAACATCAACATCGCCATCTGTACAAACATGGAAATATCTACACCGCTATCTCTATAAACATGGAAATACCTACACTGCGGTCTGTATACACATGTAAATATCTACACTGGTATCTGTATGAAAATGGAAATATCTACACCACGATCTGTATAAACATGGAAATATTTACACCGCTATCTGTATAAACATGGAAATATCTGCACCGCTATCTCTATAAACATGGAAATATCTACAAAGCCATCTGTATAAACATGGAAATACCTACAGAGTCATGTGTATAAACATGGAAATATCTACACCGCAATCTGTATAAACATGGAAATATCTACACCGCTATCTGTATAAATATGAAATATCTAAACCGCTATCTCTGTAAAAATGGAAATATCTACACTGCTATCTGTATAAACATGGAAATATCCTCACTGCTATCTCTATGAACATGGATATATCTACACCGCTATCTCTACAAACATGGAAATATCTACACTGCCATCTCTATAAACATGGTAAAACCTACATCGCCATCTGTATGAACATGGAAATATCTACAGCGCTATCCATATAAACATGGAAATATCTACACCGCTATCTGTATAAACCTGGAAATATCTACACCGCGATCTGTATAAACACGGAAATATCTACACCGTGATCTGTATATACATGGAAATATCTACACCGCGATCTGTATAAACATGGAAATATCTACACTGCGATCTGTATAAACATGGAAATATCTACACAGCTATCTCTATAAACATGGATATATCTACACAGCCATCTGTATAAACATGGAAATACCTACAAAGTCATCTGTATAAACATGGAAATATCTACACAGCCATCTGTATATACATGGAAATATCTACACCGCTATCTGTATAAATATGAAATATCTAAACCGCTATCTATATAAAAGTGGAAATATCTACACTGCTATCTGTATAAACATGGAAATATCCTCACTGCTATCTCTACGAACATGGATATATGTACACCGCTATCTCTACAAACATGGAAATATCTACACCGCCATCTCTATAAACATGGAAATATCTACACCGCCATCTGTATGAACATGGAAATATCTACAGCGCTATCTGTATAAACATGGAAATATCTACACAGCGATCTGTATAAACATGGAAATATCTACACCGCGATCTGTATAAACATGGAAATATCTACACTGCTATCTGTATAAACATGGAAATATCTACACATCTATCTCTATAAACATGGAAATATCTACACCGCCATCTGTATAAACATGGAAATACCTACAAAGTCTTCTGTATAAACAAGGAAATATCTACACAGCCATCTGTATAAACATGGAAATATCTACACAGCCATCTGTATATACATGGAAATATCTACACCGCTATCTGTATAAACATGGAAAAAACTACACCGCTATTTGTATAAACAAGGAAATATCTACACCGCCATCTGTTTAAACATGGAAATATATACACAGACATCTGTTTATACATGGAAATATCTACACCGCTATCTGTATAAACATGCTAATAACTACACCGCTGTCTGTATAAATGTGGAAATATTTGCACCGCTATCCCTCTAAACATGGTAATATCAACACCGCGATCTGTATAAACATGGAAATATATACACCATGATCTATATAAACATGGAAACATCTCCACCGTGATCTGTATAAACATGGAAATATCTACACCATGATCTTTGTAAACATGGAAATATCTACACCGCCATCTGTATAAACAAGGAAATATCTACACCGTGATCTGTATAAACATGGAAATATCTATACCGCCATCTCTATAAACATGGAAATATCTACACCCCTATCTGTATAAACATGGAAATATCCACACAGCTATCTCTATAAACATGGAAAAATCAACACCGCTATCTCTATGAACATGGAAATATCTACACCGCCATCTCTATAAACATGGAAATATCTACACCGCGATCAGTATAAACATGGAAATATCTACACCGCTATCTGTATAAACATGGAAATATCCCCACTGCTATCTCTATAAACATCGAAATATCTACACTGCCATCTGTATAAAATGGAAATACCTACAAAGTTATCTGTATAAACATGGAAATATCTACACCGCCCTCTGTATACACATGGAAATATCTACACAACCATGCGTGTATACATGGAAATATCTACACCGCTATCTATATAAGCATGGAAATAACTACACCGCTATCTGTATAAACATGGAAATATCTACACCGCCATCTACATATCCATAGAAATATATGTGCCGCCATCTGTATAAACATGGAAATATCTACACGGTCACCTGTGTATAGATGGAAATATCAACAACGCCATGTGTACAAACATGGAAATATCTACACCGCTATCTCTATAAACATGGATATACCTACACTGCGGTCTGTATAAACATGTAAATATCTACCTCGCTATCTCTATAAACATGGAAATATCTACACCACGATCTGTATAACCATGGAAATATTTACACAGCTATCTGTATAAACATGGAAATATCTGCACCGCTATCTATATAAACATGGAAATATCTACAAAGCCATCTGTATAAACATGGAAATAACTACACAGTCATGTGTATAAACACGGAAATATCTACACCGCAATCTGTATAAACATGGAAATATCTACACCGCTATCTGTATAAATATGAAATATCTAAACCGCTATCTCTATAAAAATGGAAATATCTACACTGCTATCTGTATAAACATGGAAATATCCTCACTGCTATCTCTATGAACATGGATATATCTACACCGCTATCTCTACAAACATGGAAATATCTACACCGCCATCTCTACAAACATGGAAATATCTACACCGCCATCTCTATAAACATAGAAATATCTACACCGCCATCTCTATAAACATGGAAATACCTACAAAGTCTTCTGTATAAACATGGAAATATCTACACAGCCATCTGTATAAACATGGAAATATCTACACAGCCATCTGTATATACATGGAAATATCTACACCGCTATCTGTATAAACATGGAAACAACTACACCGCTATTTGTATAAACAAGGAAATATCTACACCACCATCTGTTTAAACATGGAAATATATACACAGACATCTGTTTATACATGGAAATATCTACACCGCTATCTGTATAAACATGCTAATAACTACACCGCTGTCTGTATAAATGTGGAAATATTTGCACCGCTATCCCTGTAAACATGGTAATATCAACACCGTGATCTGTATAAACATGGAAATATCTACACCATGATCTGTATAATCATGGAAACATCTCCACCGTGATCTGTATAAACATGGAAGTATCTACACCATGATCTGTGTAAACATGGAAATATCTTCACCGCCATCTGTATAAACATGGAAATATCTACACCGTGATCTGTATAAACATGGAAATATCTATACCACCATCTCTATAAACATGGAAATATCTACACCCCTATGTGTATAAACATGGAAATATCCACACAACTATCTCTATAAACATGGAAAAATCAACACCGCTATCTCTATGAACATGGAAATATCTACACCGCCATCTGTATAAACATGGAAATATCTACACCGCGATCAGTATAAACATGGAAATATATTCACCGCTATCTGTATAAACATGGAAATATCTCCTCTGCTATCTCTATAAACATCGAAATATCTACACCGCCATCTGTATAAACATGGAAATACCTACAAAGTTATCTGTATAAACATGGAAATATCTACACCGCCATCTGTATACAGATGGAAATATCTACACAGCCATACGTGTACACATGGAAATATCTACACCGCTATCTATATAAACATGGAAATATCTACACCGCTATCTGTATAAACATGGAAATATCTACACCGCCATCTGTATAAACATGGAAATATCTGCACTGCTATCTCTGTATACATGGAAATATCCACAATGCCATCCGTAAAAACTTGGAAATACCTATACAGTCATGTGTATAAACATGGAAATATCTACACCACCATCTGTATAAACATGGAAATATCTACAGTGCCATCTGTATACACATGGAAATACCTACACGGCAATCTGTGTATAGATGCAAACATCAACACCGCCATCTCTACAAACATGGAAATACCTACACCGCTATCTCTATAAACATGGAAATACCTACACTGCGGTCTGTATACACATGGAAATATCTACACCTGTATCTGTATAAACATGGAAATATCTACACCACGATCTGCATAAACATGGAAATATGTACACCGCTATCTGTATAAACTTGGAAATATCTGCACCGCTATCTCTATAAACATGGAAATATCTACAAAGCCATCTGTATAAACATGGAAATACCTACACAGTCATGTGTATAAACATGGAAATATCTACACCGCAATCGGTATAAACATGGAAATATCTACACCGCTATCTGTATAAATATGAAATATCTAAACCGCTATCTCTATAAAAATGGAAATATCTACACTGCTATCTGTATAAACATGGAAATATCCTCACTGTTATCTCTATGAACATGGATATATCTACACCGCTATCTCTACAAACATGGAAATATCTACACTGCCATCTCTATAAACATGGTGAAATGTACATCGCCATCTGTATGAACATGGAAATATCTACAGCGCTATCCATATAAACATGGAAATATCTACACCGCTATCTGTATAAACCTGGAAATATCAACACCGCAATCTGTATAAACATGGAAATATCTACACCGCGATCTGCATAAACATGGAAATATCTACACTGCGATCTGTATAAACATGGAAATATCTACACAGCTATCTCTATAAACATGGAAATATCTACACAGCCATCTGTATAAACATGGAAATACCTACAAAGTCATCTGTATAAACATGGAAATATCTACACAGCCATCTGTATAAACATGGAAATATCTACACAGCCATCTGTATATACATGGAAATATCTACACCGCTATCTGTATAAACATGGAAATAACTACACCGCTATTTGTATAAACAAGGAAATATCTCCACCGCCATCTGTTTAAAAATGGAAATATATACAAAGACATCTGTTTATACATGGAAATATCTACACCGCTATCTGTATAAACATGCTAATAACTACACCGCTATCTATATAAATGTGGAAATATTTGCACCGCTATCCCTGTAAACATGGTAATATCAACACTGCGATCCTTATAAACATGGAAATATCTACACCATGATCTGTATAAACATGGAAATATCTACACCACGATCTGTATAAACATGGAAATATCTACACCGTGATCTGTATAAACCTGGAAGTATCTACATAACCATCTACATATCCATAGAAATATCTATGCTGACATCTGTATACACATGGAAATATCTACACGGTCATCTGTGTATAGATGGAAATATCAACACCGCCATCTGTACAAACATGGAAATATCTGCACCGCTATCTGTATAAACATGGAAATATCTACACCTTGGTCTGTATAAACATGGAAATATCTACACTGCTATCTATATAAACATGGAAATATCTACACCGCTATCTGTATAAACATGGAAATATCTACACTGCCATCTGTATAAACGTGGAAATATCTACACCGCGATCTGTATAAACATGGAAATATCTTCACCACGATCTGTATAAACATGGAAATATCTACACCGCTGTCTGTATAAAGATGGTAATATCTACACCAACATCTATATAAACATGGAAATATCTACACCGCCATCTGTATAAACATGGAAATATCTACAATGCTATCTGTAGAAAGTTGGAAATATCCACACCGCAATCTGTGTAAACATGGAAATATCTACACCGATATCTGTAAAAACATGGAAATATCTACACCGCAATCTGTATAAACATGGAAATATCTACACCACAATCTGTATAAACATGGAAATATCTACAGGGCCATCTCTATAAACATTGAAATATCTACACTGCCATCTGTAAAAACATGGAAATATCTACATATTCATCTGAATAAACATGGAAATATCTACACCACCATCTGTATAAACATGGAAATATCTACAATGCCATCTGTATACACATGGAAATACCTATACGGCAATCTGTGTATAGATGGAAACATCAACACCGCCATCTGTACAAACTCAGAAATATCTACACTGCTATCTCTATAAACATGGAAATATCTACCCTGCGGTCTGTATAAACATGGCAATATCTACACCGGTATCTGTATAAACATGGAAATATCTACACCACGATCTGTATAAACATGGAAGTATATACACCGCTATCTGTATAAACACGGAAATATCTGCACCGCTATCTCTATAGACATGGAAATATCTACAAAGCCATCTGTATAAACATGGAAATACCTACACAGTCATGTGTAGGAACATGGAAATATCTACACTGCCATCTGTATAAACATAGGAATATCTACACAGCCCTCTGTATAAATATGGAGCTATCTGCATAGGCATCTGTATAAACATGGAAATATCTGCACCGCTATCTGTATAAACATGGAAATACCTACACCGCTGTCTCTATAAACATAGAAATATGTACACTGCTATGTGCATAAACATGGAAATATCTCCACTGCTGTCTGTATAAACATGGAAATATCTCCACCGTTATCTGTATAAACATGGAATTATCTACAGCGCCATCTCTATAAACATTGAAATATCTACACTGCCATCTGTAAAAACATGGAAATATCTACACAGTCATCTGAATAAACATGGAAATATCTACACCACCATCTGTATAAACATGGATATAGCTACAATACCATCTGTATACACATGGAAATATCCACACAGTCATCGAATAACCATAGAAATATCTACACCACCATCTGTATAAACATGGAAATAGCTACAATACCATCTGTATACACATGGAAATATCTGCACAGACATCTGTATAAATATGGAAATATCTACACCGCCATCTGCATAAACATGGAAATATCTACACTGCCATCTGTAGAAAGATGGAAATATCTACACCGCTATCTCTATAAATACGGAAATATCTACACCACCATCTCTATAAACATGAAAATATCTACACTGCCATCTCCATAAAGGTGGAAGTTTGTACTCCGCCATGTGTATAAACACGGAAATATCTACACCACCATCTGTGAAAACATGGAAATATCTACACCACTATCTGTATAAACATGGAAATATCTACACCGCCATCTGCATGTTCATGGAAATATCTACGCCGCCATCTGTATAAACAAGGAAATATCTACACGGCCATCTGTGTATAGATGGAAATATCATCACCGCCATCTGTACAAACATGGAAATATCTACACCGCTATCTCTATAAACATGGAAATATCTGCACTGCTATCTGTAAAAACATGGAAATACCAATACAGTCATCTGTATAAACATGGAAATATTTACAATGCCATCTGTATACACATGGAAATATCTACACAGCCATCTGTATAAAGATGTAAATATCTACACTGATATCTCCATAAACATGGAAATATCTACACCGCCATCTCTATAAACATAAAAATATCTACACTGCCATCTCCATAAACATGGAACTAACTACTCCGCCATCTGTATAAACATGGAAACATCTACACCGCCATCTGCGTGAATAAGGAAATATCTACAATGCCATCTCTATAAAGATATAAATATCTGCACCGCGAGCTGTATAAACAGGAAAATATCTACATCGCTATCTGTATAAACGTGGAAATACCAACACCGCTATCGGTATAAACATGGAAATATGTACAACGCCATCTATATAAACATGGAAATATCTACACCGCTATGTCTATAAACATGGAAATACCTACACCACGATCTCTATAAACATGGAAATATCTACCCCGCTATCTGTATAAACATGGAAATATCTTCACCACCAACTATATAAACATGGAAATATCTACACCACCATCTGTATAAACATGGAAATATCTACAATGCCATCTCTAGAAAGATGGAAATATCTACACCGATATCTGTAAAAACATGGAAATATCTGCACCGCTATCTGCATAAACATGGAAATATCTACACCACGATCTGTATAAACATGGAAATAACTACACCGCGGTCTGCATAAACATGGAAATATCTACGCAGCTATCTCTATAAACATGGAAATATCTACACCGCCATCTGTATAAATATGGAAATACCTACAAAGTCATCTGTATAAACATGGAAATATCTACACAGCCATCTGTATAAACATGGAAATAGCTACACAGCCTTCTGTATAAACATGGAAATAGCTACAAAGCCATCTGTATATACATGGAAATAGCTACACCGCTATCTGTATATACATGGAAATATCTACACCGCTATCTGTTTCAACATGGAAATAACTACAGCGCTATTGGTATAAACAAGGAAATATCTACACCCCTATCTGTATAAACATGGAAATATAAACACCTCTATCTCTATAAACATGGAAAAATCTACACCGCTATCTCTATGAACATGGAAATATCTACACCGCCATCTCTATAAACATGGAAATATCTACACCACTATCAGTATAAACATGGAAATATCTGCACTGCTATCAGTATAAACATGCAAATATCTCCACTGCTATCTCTATAAACATCAAAATTTCTACAGCGCCATCTGTATAAACGTGAAAATACTTTCAAATTTATCTGTATAAACATGGAAATATCTACACCGCCATCTGTATAAACATGGAAATATCTACACAGCCATGTGAATACATGGAAATATCTACACCGCAATCTATAAAAACATGGAAATAACTACACCGCTATCTGTATAAACATGGAAATATCTACACCGCCATCTACATATCTATAGAAATATCTGTGCCGCCATCTGTATAAACATGGAAATATCTACACGGTCATCTGTGTATAGGTGGAAATATCAACACCGCCATCTGTACAAACATGGAAATACCTGCACCGCCCTCTGTATAAACATGGAAATAACTACAACGCTATTTTTATAAACAAGGAAATAGCTACACCGCCGTCTGTTTAAACATGGAAATATATACACAGACATGTGTTTATACACGGAAATATCTACACCGCTATCTGTATAAACATGGAAATATCTACACAGTTATGTGTATTAACGTGGAAATATCTCCATTGCCATCTGTATAAACATGGAAATATCTCCACCGCAATCTGTATAAACATAAAAATATCTACACCGCTATCTGTATAAACATGGAAATATCTACAATGCCATCTGTACACACATGGAAATATCTACAGATTTATCTGTAGAAACATGGATATATCTACACCGCTATCTCTATAAAAATGGAAATAACTACACCGCTATCTCTGTAAACGTGGAAATATCTACACTGCTATCTCCATCAACATGGAAATATAGACACCGCCATCTCTTTAAACATGGAGATACCTACAACGCCATCTACATAAACAAGAAAATATCTACACTGCCATCTATATAAACATGGAAATATCTACACCGCCAACTCTATAAACATGGAAATATCTACACTGCCATTTGTAGAAAGATGGAAATATCTACACCGCCATCTGTATACATGTGAAATATCTACACCGCTATCTGTATAATCATGGAAATATCTACACCGCAATCTGTAGAAACACGGAAATATTTACACCGCTATCTGTATAAATATGAAATATCTAAACCTCTATCTCTATAAAATTGGAAATATCTACACTGTTATCTGTATAAACATGGAAATATCCTCACTGCTATCTCTATGAACATGGAAATATCTACACCGCGATCTGTATAAACATGGAAATATCTTCACCACGATGTGTATAAACATGGAAATATCTACACCGATATCTGTTTAAACATGGTAATATCTACACCACCATCTATATAAACATGGAAATATCTACAATGCCATCTGTAGAAAGATGGAAATATCTACACCTCAATCTGTGTAAACATGGAAATATCAACACCGATATCTGTAAAAACATGGAAATATCTACACCGCTATCTGTATTAACATGGAAATGTCTACACTGCGATCTGTATAAACATGGAAATATCTAAACCACGATCTGTACAAACATGGAAATATCTACACAGTTATCTGTAGAAACATGGAAATATCTACACTGCCATCTCTATAAACATGGAATTATCTACACCTCCATCTGTATAAACATGGAAATATCTACACAGCTATCTGTATAATCACGGAAATATGTACACTGCTGTCTGTATAAACATGGAAATATCTACACCGCGATCTGTATAAACATGGAAATATCTACACCGCGATGTGTATAAACATGGAAATATCTTCACCACGATCTGTATAAACACGGAAATATCTACACCGCTATCTGTATAAACTTGGTAATATATACACCACCATCTATATAAATATGGGAATATCTACACCGCCCTCTGTATACACATGGAAATATCTACACAACCATGCGTGTATACTTGGAAATATCTACACCGCTATCTATATAAGCATGGAAATAACTACACCGCTATCTGTATAAACATGGAAATATCTACACCGCCATCTACATATCCATAGAAATATATGTGCCGCCATCTGTATAAACATGGAAATATCTACACGGTCACCTGTGTATAGATGGAAATATCAACGCCATGTGTACAAACATGGAAATATCTGCACCGCAATCTGTATAAACATGGAAATATCTACACCGCGGTCTGTAAAAACATGGAAATATCTACACCGCTATCTGTGTAAACATGGAAATAAATACACCAAGATCTGTATAAACATGGAAATATATACACCGTGATCTGTATAAACATGGAAATATCTACATCGCTATCTGTATAAACATGGAAATATCTACAAAGCTATCTCTATAAACATGGAAATATCTACACCGCTATCTGTATAAACATGGAAATATCTACACTGTCATCTGCATAAACATGGAAATATCTAAACTGCCATCTGTGGAAAGTTGGAAATATCTACACCACGATCTTTATAAATATGAAAATATCTACACCGCTATCTGTGTAAAGATGGAAATATCTACACCGCAATCTGTGCAAAGATGGAAATATCTACACCGCTATCTCTGTAAACATGGAAATATCTACGCCATTATCTGTATAAACATGGAAATATCTACAACGTTACCTGTATAAACATGGATATATCTACACTGTTATCTGTATATACATGGAAATATCTATACCGCAATCTGTGTAAGTATGGAAATATCTACACCGCCATTTGTGTAAACATACAAATATCTACAGAGTCATCTGTATACACATGGAAATATCTACACAGCCATCTGTATAAACATGGATGTACCTACACAACTATCTCTATAAACAAGGAAATACCTACAGATCTATCTCTATAAACATGGAAATATCAACAACACAATCCCTACAAACATGGAAATATCTTCACCCCCATCTATATAAACATGAAAATATCTACACCACCATCTCCATAAACATGGAACCATCTACACGCCATCTGTATAAACGTTTAAATATCTACACTGCTCTCTCTATAAACATGGACATATCTACACCGCTATCTGTATAAACATCAAATATCTACACCGCTATATGTATAAAGATGTTAATATCTACACCGCTATCTCTATAAACATGGAAATATCTACACAGCCATCTGTATAAACATGGAAATATCTACACTGCTCTCTCTATAAACATGGACATATCTACACCGCTATCTGTATAAACATGGAAATATCTACATCGCTATCTGTATAAACAGGGAAATATCTCCACCGCTATCTGTATAAACATGGAAATATCTACACCGCTATCTGTATAAACAGGGAAATATCTCCACCGCTATCTGTATAAACATGGAAATATCTACACCGCTATCTGTATAAACATGGAAATATCTATACCGCTATCTGTATAAACATGGAAATATCTACAACGCTATCTGTGTAAACATGGAAATATCTACACTGCTATCTGTGTCAACTTGGAAATATCTACACAGGTATCTGTGTAAAAATGGAAATATCTACACGGCAATCTGCGCAAAGATGGAAATATATACACCGCTATCTCTGTAAACATGGAAATATCTACACCTCTATCTGTATAAACATGGAAATATCTACACCGCTATCTGTATAAACAAGGAAATACCTACACCGCCATCTTTAGAAACATGGAAATATCTACACCGCCATCTGTATAAACGTGGAAATACCTACAGCGCTACCTGTATAAATATGGAAATGACTACACCGCTATCTCTATAAACAGGGAAATACCTACACCACTTGCACTATAAACATGAAAATATCTACACAGTCATCTCTGTAAACATGGAAATATCTACACCGCCATCTGTGTAAACATGAAAATATCTACACCGCCATCTTCAGAAATATGGCTGTATCTACACCGCCATCTGTTTAAACATGGAAATATATACACCACTATCTGTATAAAGATGGAAATATCTTCACTTCCATCTGTATAAAGATGAAAATGTCTGCACTGCGAGCTGTATAAACATGAAAATATCTACAACGCTATCTGTATAAACATGGAAATACCAACACCACTATCAGTATAAACATGGAAATATCTACATGTCTATCTGAATAAACATGGAAATACCTGCAATGCTATCTCTATAAACATGGAAATACCTACACCACCATCTCTATAAACATGGAAATATCTACACCGCTCTCTGTATAAACATGGATATATCTACACCGCTACCTGTATAAACCTGGAAAAATCTACACCGCTATGTGTATAACTATGGAAATATCTAAACCGCTATGTCTGTAAACATGGAAATGTCTACAACGCTATCTGTATAAACATGGAAATATCTACATCGCTATCGATATAAACATGAAAATATCTACACCGACATCTGTATAAAGATGGAAATACCTACACAGTCATCTGTATAAACATGGTAATATCTACACCACCATCTGTATAAACATGCCAATATCTACACGGAAATCTGTACAAACATGGAAATATCTAGACAGTCATCTCTATAAACATGGAAATATCTACACCGCTATCTGTATAAACATGGAAATACCGACACCGCTATCTGTATAAACATGGAAATATCTGCACATCTATCATTTTAAACATGGAAATATCTGCAAATCTATCTGTGTAAACATCGAAATATCTACACAGCTATCTGTGTAAACATGGAAATATCTGCACCGCTATCTGTATAAAGATGGAAATATCTACACCACTATCTGAAAAACTTGGAAATATCTACACTGCTCTCTGTATAAACGTGCAAATATCTACACCGATATCTGTATAAACATGGAAATATGTACACCGCTATCTTTATAAACAAGGAAATATCTACACCGCCATCTGTATAAACATGGAAATATCTACACCGCCATTTGTATAAACATGGAATTATCTACACAGCTATCTGTATAAATACGGAAATATCTACACCGCAATCTCTATAAACATGGAAATATCTAAACCACTATCTTCATAAACATGGAAATATCTACACCGTTATCTCTATAAACATGGAAATATCTACACCGCCATCTGTATAAACATCCAAATACCTACCCAGTCATCTGCATAAACATGGAAATATCTACACAAGCATCTCTATAAACATGGAAATATCAGCACCACTATATCTATATACATGGAAATATCTACACAGCCATCTGTATGAACATGGAAATATCTTCACCGCTGTCTCTATATACATGGAAATATCTACACTGCTATCTGTATAAACACAGAAATATCTCCACCGCTATCTGTATAAACATGAAAATATCTCCACCCCTATCTCTATAAACATGGAAATACCTACACCTGTATCTGTATCAACATGGAAATACCTAAACCGCTATTTGTATAAACAATGAAATATCTTCAACGCTATCTGTGTAAACATGCAAATATCTACACAGATATCTGTGTAAACTTGGAAATGTGTACACCGCTATCTGTGTAAACATGGAAATATCTACACCGCCTTCTACATATCCATGGAAATATCTGCGCCGCCTTCTATATAAACATGGAAATATCTACAAGGTCATCTGTGTATACATGGAAATATCTGCACCGCTATCTGTATAAACATGGAAATATCTACACCGCGGTCTGTATAAACTTGGAAATAGCTAAACCGCTATCTGTAAAAACATGGAAATATCTACACTGCTATCTCTATAAACCTGGAAATAACTACACCGTGATCTGTATAAACATGGAAATATTTACACTGCTATCTTTATAAACAAGGAAATAACTACACCGTTATCTGTATAAATATGGAAATATCTACACCGCTATCTCTATAAACATGGAAATATCTACCCCGCCATCTTTATAAACATGGAAATATCTACACTGCTATCTCTATAAACATGGAAATATCTACAATGCCATCTGTAAAAACATGGGAATACCTATACAGTCATCTGTATAAACATGGAAATATCTACACCACCATCTGTATAAACATGGAAATATCTACAATGCCATCTGTATACACATGGAAATATCTACATGGCAATCTGAGTATAGATGGAAACATCAACACCGACGTCTGTACGAACATGGAAATATCTACACCACTATCTGTATAAACATGGAAATATCTACAATGCTATCTCTGTAAACATGGAAATATCTACACAGCTATCTATGTAAACTTGGAAATATCTACACCGCTATCTGTGTAAAGGTGGCAATATCTACACCGCAGTCTGTGCAAAGATGGAAATATCTACACCGCTATCTCTGTAAACATGGAAATATCTACACCGATGTCTGTATAAACATGTAAATATCTACACTGACATCTGTATAAACGTGGAAATACCTACACCGCTTTCTCAATAAACATGAAAATATCTACACTGCTATCTCTTTATACATGGAAATATCTACACCTCCATCTCTATATACATGAAAATATCTACACCGCCATCTTCAGAAATATGGTTGTATCTACACCGCCATCTGTATAAACATGGAAATATCTACACCACTATCTGTATAAAAATAGTAATACCCTCACTGCCATCTTTATAAACATGGAAATATCTACACCACCATCTGTATAAAGATGAAAATATCTACACCGCAATCTGTATAAATATGTAAATAACTACACCGCTATCTGTATAGACATGAAAATATCTACACCGCTATCCGTATAAACATGGAAATATCTACACCGCCATCTGTATAAAGATGGAAATATCTACACCGCGAGCTGTATAAACATGGTAATGTCTACACCGCCATCTGTATAAACATGGAAATACCAACACCGCTATCTGTATAAACATGGAAATATCTACACCGCCATCTCTATAAACATGAAAATATCTACACCGCCATCTTCAGAAACGTGGATGTATCTACACCGCCATCTGAATAAACATGGAAATATCTACACCACTATCTATATAAACATGGAAACACCTTCACCGCCATCTGTATAAACATGGAAATATCTACACCGCCATCTGTATAAAGATGGAAATATCTACACTTCAATCTGTATAAATATGGAAATACCTACACCGCTATCTCTATAGACATGGAAATATCTACACGGCAATCAGTATAAACATGGAAATATCTACACCGCCATCTCTATAAACATGGAAATATCCACACAGCTATCTCTATAAACAATGAAAAATCAACACTGCTATCTCTATGAACAAGGAAATATCTACACCGCCATCTCTATAAACATGGAAGTATCTACACGACGATCAGTATAAACATGGAAATATCTACACCACTATCTGTATAAACATGGAAATATCTCCACTGCTATCTCTATAAACATCGAAATATCTACACCGCCATCTGTATAAACATGGAAATACTTACAAAGTTATCTGTATAACCATGGAAATATCTACACCGCCATCTGTATAAACATGGAAATATATTCACAGCCATGTGTATATACATGGAAATATCTACACCGCTATCTATATAAACATGGAAATATCTACACGTTCATCTGTGTATAGATGGAAATATAAACACCCCCATGTGTACAAACATGGAAATATCTGCATCGCTATCTGTATAAACATGGAAATATCTACACCGCTATCTCTATAAACATGGAAATATCTATACCGCTATCTGTATCAACATGGAAATAACTACACCGCAATCAGTATAAACTTGGAAATATCTACACAGCAATCTGTGCAAAGATGGAAATATCTACACCACAGTCTCTATAAACATGGAAATATCTACACCGCTATCTGTATAAACATGGAAATAACTACACCGCTATCTGTATAAACATGGAAATTTTTACACCGCTATCTGTATAAACATGGAAATATCTCCACCGCTATCTTTATAAACACGGAAATACCTACACCGGTATCTTTAAAAACATGGAAATACCAACACCGCTATCTCTATAAACAATGAAATACCTACAATGCTATCTGTGTAAACATAGAAATATCTACACAGCTATCTGTGTAAACTTGGAAATATCTACACCGCAATCTATGTAAGCATGGAAATATCTACAACGCTATCTGTGTAAACATGGAAATATTTACAACGCTATCTGTGTAAACAGGGAATATCTACACAGCTATCTGTAAAACTTGGAAATATCTACACCACTATCTGTATAACCCTGAAAATATCTACACCGCTATCTGTATCAACACGTAAATAACTACACCGCTATCTGTATAAACATGGAAATATCTACAATGATATCTCTGTAAACATGGAAATATCGACACAGGTATCTGTGTAAACTTGGAAATATCTACACCGCTATCTGTGTAAAGTTTGCAATGTCTACACCGCAATCTGTGCAAAGATGGAAATATCTTTACCGCTATATCTGTAAACATGGAAATATCTACACTGCCATCTATATACACATGGAAGTATCTACACAGCCATCTGTGTAAACATGGAAATATCTACACCGCTATCTCTATAAACATGGAAATATCTACACCGCTATCTGTATAAACATGGAAATATCTACATCACCATCTGTATAAACAGGGAAATATCTCCACCGCTATGTGTGTAAACATGGAAATATCTACACCGCTATCTGTATATACATGGAAATATCTACACCGCTATCTGTATAAACAAGGAAATATCTACACCGCCATCTTTAGAATCATGGAAATATCTACACCGCCATCTGTATAAACATGCAAATACCTACACCAGTACCTGTATAAATATGGAAATGTCTACACCGCTATCTCTATAAACATGGAAATACCTACACCACTTGCACTATAAACATGTAAATATCTACACCGCAATCTCTGTAAACATGAAAATATCTACACCACCATCTATGTAAACATGAAAATATCTACACTGACATATTCAGAAAGATGGCTGTATCTACACCGCCATCTGTATAAACATGGAAATATCTACACCACTATCTGTATAAAGATGGAAATATTTAAACTGCTATCTCTATAAACATGGAAATATCTACACCGCTATCTGTATAAACATGGAAATAGCTGCACCGCCATCTCTATTAACATGGAAATATCTACACAGTCATCTGTATAAACCTGGAAATATCTACACTGTCATCTATATAAACATGGAAATATCTACAGAGAACTCTGTATTAACATGGAAATATCGTCACAGCCATCTGTATAAACATGGAAATATCTCCACCGCAATCTGTATAAACATGGAAATATCTACACTGCTATCTCTATAAACATGGAAATATCTACACTGCAATCTGTACAAACATGGAAATATCTACACAGTCATCTGTAGAAACATAGATATATCCACACCGCTATCTGAATAAACATGGAAATAAATAAACCGCTATCTCTATAAATATGGAAATATCTACTCCGCTACCTCCATCAACATGGAAATATACACACCGCCATCTCTTTAAACATGGAGGTATCTACAACCCCATCTACATAAACAAGAAAATATCTACACTGCCATCTATATAAACATGGAAATAACTACACCGCCATATCTATAAACATGGAAATATCTACACTGCCATTTGTAGAAAGATGGAAATATCTACACCGCCATCTGTATAAAGGTGGAAATATCTACACAGCTATCTCTATAAACATGGAAATATCTACACCGCAATCTGTTTAAACATGGAAATTCCTACAAAGCCATCTGTATAAACATGGAAATACCTACACAGTCATGTGTAGGAACATGGAAATATCTACACTGCCATCTGTATAAACATAGAAATATCTACACAGCACTCTGTATAAATATGGAGATATCTGCATAGGCATCTGTGTAAACATGGAAATATCTGCACCGCTATCTGTATAAACATGGAAATATCTACACCGCTGTCTCTATAAACATGGAAATATGTACACCGCTATGTGTATAAACATGGAAATATCTCCACAGCTGTTTGTATAAACATGGAAATATATCCACCGTTATCTGCTTAAACAAGGAAATATCTACAGCGCCATATCTATAAACATTGAAATATCTACATTGCCATCTGTAAAAACATGGAAATATCTACACAGTCATCTGAATAAACATGGAAATATCTACACCACCATCTGTATAAACATGGAAAAACCTACAATACCATCTGTATACACATGGAAATATCTACACAGACATCTGTATAAATATGGAAATATCTAAAAAGCCATCTGTATAAACATGGAAATATTTACACTGCCATCTGTAGAAAGATGGAAATATGTACACCGCTATCTCTATAAATATGGAAATATCTCCACCGCCATCTCTATAAACATGAAAATATCTACACTGCCATCTCCATAAAGATGGAAGTATCTACTCCGCCATGTGTATAAACACGGAAATATCTACACCACCATCTGTGTAAACATGGAAATATCTACACCATTATCTGTATAAACATGGAAATATCTACACCGCCATCTGTGCATAGATGGAAATATCAACACCGCCATCTGTACAAACATGGAAATATCTACATCGCTATCTATATAAACATGGAAATATCTGCACTGCCGTCTGTAAAAACATGGAAATACCTATACAGTCATCTGTATAAACATGGAAATATCTACAATGCCATCTGTATACACATGGAAATATCTACACAGCCATCGGTATAAACATGTATATATCTACACTGCTATCTCTATAAACATGGAAATATCTACAATGCCATCTCTATAAACATGAAAATATCTACACTGCCATCTCCATAAAAATGGAATTAACTACTCTGCCATCTGTAGAAACATTTAAATATCTACTCCGCCCTCTGTGTGAATAAGGAAATATCTACAATGCCATCTGTATAAAGATATAAATATCTGCACCGCGAGCTGTATAAACATGGAAATATCTACATCGCTATCTGTATAAACGTGGAAATACCAACACCGCTATCGGTATAAACATGGAAATATCTACAACGCCACCTATATAAACATGGAAATATCTTCACCGCTATGTCTATAAACATGGAAATTCCTACACCACTATCTCTATAAACATGGAAATATCTACACCGCTATCTGTATAAACATGGAAATATCTACACCGATATCTGTATAAACATGGAAGTATCTACACCACGATATGTATAAACATAGAAATACATACACCGGTATCTGTATAAACATGGAAATATCTTCACGACGATCTGTATAAACATGGAAATATCTACACCGCTATCTGTATAAACATGGTAATATCTACACCACCATCTATATAAACATGGAAATATCTACACCACCATCTGTATAAACATGGAAATATCTACGATGCCATCAGTAGAAAAATGGAAATATCTACACCGCAATCTGTGTAAGCATGGAAATATCTACACCGCTATCTGTATAAACATGAAAATATCTCCACCGTTATCTGTTTAAACAAGGAAATATCTACAGCGCCATATCTATAAACATTGAAATATCTACATTGCCATCTGTAAAAACATGGAAATATCTACACAGTCATCTGAATAAACATGGAAATATCTACACCACCATCTGTATAAACATGAAAAAACCTACAATACCATCTCTATACACATGGAAATATCTACACAGACATCTGTATAAATATGGAAATATCTACACAGCCATCTGTATAAACATGGAAATATTTACACTGCCATCTGTAGAAAGATGGAAATATGTACACCGCTATCTCTATAAATATGGAAATATCTCCACCGCCATCTCTATAAACATGAGAATATCTACACTGCCATCTCCATAAAGATGGAAGTATCTACTCCGCCATGTGTATAAACACGGAAATATCTACACCACCATCTGTGTAAACATGGAAATATCTACACCATTATCTGTATAAACATGGAAATATCTACACCGCCATCTGTGCATAGATGGAAATATCAACACCGCCATCTGTACAAACATGGAAATATCTACATCGCTATCTATATAAACATGGAAATATCTGCACTGCCATCTGTAAAAACATGGAAATACCTATACAGTCATCTGTATAAACATGGAAATATCTACAATGCCATCTGTATACATATGGAAATATCTACACAGCCATCTGTATAAACATGTATATATCTACACTGCTATCTCTATAAACATGGAAATATCTACACCGCCATCTCTATAAACATGAAAATATCTACACTGCCATCTCCATAAAAATGGAATTAACTACTCTGCCATCTGTATAAACATGGAAATATCTACACCGCCATCTGTGTGAATAAGGAAATATCTACAATGCCATCTGTATAAAGATATAAATATCTGCACCGCGAGCTGTATAAACATGGAAATATCTACATCGATATCTGTATAAACGTGGAAATACCAACACCGCTATCGGTAAAAACATGGAAATATCTACAACGACATCTATATAAACATGGAAATATCTTCACCGCTATGGCTATAAACATGGAAATACCTACACCACTATCTCTATAAACATGGAAATATCTACACCGCTATCTGTATAAACATGGAAATATCTACACCGATATCTGTATAAACATGGAAATATCTACACCACGATCTGTATAAACATAGAAATACATACACCGGTATCTGTATAAACATGGAAATATCTTCACGACAATCTGTATAAACATGGAAATATCTACACCGCTATCTGTATAAACATGGTAATATCTACACCACCATCTATATAAACATGGAAATATCTACACCACCATCTGTATAAACATGGAAATATCTACGATGCCATCAGTAGAAAAATGGAAATATCTACAGCGCAATCTGTGTAAACATGGAAATATCTACACCGCTATCTGTATAAACATGGAAATATCTACACCGCGATCTGTATAAACATGGAAATATCTACACCGCGATCTGTATAAACATGGAAATATCTACACCGCTATCTGTATAAACATGGAAATATCTACACAGCTATCTCTTTAAACATGGAAATATCTACACCGCCGTCTGTATAAACATGGAAATAACTACAAAGTCATCTGTATAAACATAGAAATATCTACACAGCCATCTGTATAAACATGGAAATATCTAGAAAGCCATCTGTATAAACATGGAAATAACTACACCGCTATTTGTATAAACAAGGAAATATCTACACCGTGATCTGTATAAACATGGAAATATCTACACCACCATCTCTATAAACATGGAAATATCTACACCCCTATCTGTATAAACATGAAAATATCCACACCGCTATCTCTATAAACATGGAAAAATCAACACCGCTATCTCTATGAACATGGAAATATCTACACGGCCATCTTTATAAAATGGAAATATCTACACCACGATCAGTATAAACATGGAAATATCTACACCACTATCTGTATAAACATGGAAATATCTCCACTGCTATCTCTATAAACATGGAAATATCTGCACCGCCATCTCTATAAACATGAAAATATCTACACTGCCATCTCCATAAACATGGAACTAAGTACTCCGCCATCTGTATAAACATGGAAACATCTACAACGCCATCTGTGTGAATAAGGAAATATCTACAATGCCATCTGTATAAAGACATAAATATCTGCACCGCAAGCTGCATAAACATGGAAATATCTACATAGCTATCTGTATAAACGTGGAAATACCAACACCGCTATCGTTATAAACATGGAAATATCTACAACGCCATCTATATAAACATGGAAATATCTACACCGCTATGTCTATAAACATGGAAATAACTACACCACTATCTATATAAACATGGAAATATCTACACCGCTATCTGTATAAACATGGAAATATCTACACCGCGATCTGTATAAACATGGAAATTTCTACACCGCGATCTGTATAAACATAGAAATATCTTCACCACGATCTGTATAGACATGGAAATATCTACACCGCTATCTGTATAAACATGGTAATATCTACACCGCGATCTTTATAAACATGGAAATATCTACAACGCCATCTCTATAAACATGGAAATATCTACACAGCAAACTCTATAAACATGGAAATATCTACACCGCCATCTGTATAAACATGGAAATACCTACAAAGTCATCTGTATAAACATGGAAATGTCTACACAGCCATCTGTATAAACACGGAAATATCTACACAGCCATCTGTATACACAACGAAATATCTACATCGCTATCTGTATAAACATGGAAATATCTACAATGATAACTCTTTAAACATGGAAATATCGACACAGGTATCTGTGAAAACATGGAAATATCTACACCGCTGTCTGTGTAAAGTTTGCAATGTCTACACCGCAATCTGTGCAAAGATGGAAATATCTTTACCGCTATATCTGTAAACATGGAAATACCTACACCACTTGCACTATAAACATGGAAACATCTACACCGCAATCTGTGTAAACATGGAAATATCTACACCGCCATCTATGTAAACATGAAAATATCTACACTGCCATATTCAGAAACATGGCTGAATCTACACCGCCATCTATATGAACATGGATATATCTACACCACTATCTGTATAAAGATGGCAATATTTAAACCGCTATCTCTATAAACATGGAAATATCTACACCGCCATCTGTATAAACATGGAAATATCTACACGGTCATCTGTGTATAGATGGAAATATCAACACCGCCATCTGTACAAACATGGAAATACCTACACCGCTATCTCTATAGACATGGAAATATCTGCACTGCCATCTGTAAAAACATGGAAATACCTATACAGTCATCTGTATAAACATGGAAATATCTACAATGCCATCTGTAGAAAGATGGAAATATCTACACCGCAATCTGTGTAAACATGGAAATATCTAAACCGATATCTGTAAAAACATGGAAATATCAACACATTCATCTGAATAAACATGGAAGTATCTACACCACCATCGGTATAAACATGGAAATAGCTACAATACTCTCTGTATACACATGGAAATATCTACACAGACATCTGTATAAATATGGAAATATCTACACGGCCATCTGTATAAACGTGGAAATATCTACACTGCCATCTGTAGAAAGCTGGAAATATCTACACTGCTATCTCTACAAATATGGAAATATCTACACCGCCATCTCTATGAACATGAAAATATCTACACTGCCATCTCCATAAAGATGGAAGTATCTACTCCGCCATGTGTATAAATATGGAAATATCTACACCACCATCTGTGTAAACATGGAAATACCTACACCGCTATCTCTATAAACATGGAAATAACTACACCGCCATCTGCATGTCCTTGGAAATATCTACGCCGCCATCTGAATAAACATGGAAATATCTACACGGCCATTTGTGTATAGATGGAAATATCAACACCGCCATCTGTACAAACATGGAAATATCTACACCGCTATCTCTATAGACATGGAAATATCTGCACCGCCATCTGTAAAAACATGGAAATACCTATACAGTCATCTGTATAAACATGGAAATATCTACAATGCCATCTGTAGAAAGATGGAAATATCTACACCGCAATCTGTGTAAACATGGAAATATCTACGCCGATATCTGTAAAAACATGGAAATATCTACACCGCTATCTGTATCAACTTGGAAATATCTACACCGCGATCTGTATAAATATGGAAATATCTACAGCGCGATCTGTATAAACATGGAAATATCTACACCGCTATCTATATAAAGATGGAAATATCTACAACACCATCTGCATAAACATGGAAATACCTACAAAGTCATCTGTATAAACATGGAAATATCTACACAGGATCTGTATAAACATGGAAATATCTACACAGCCATCTGTATATACATGGAAATATCTACACCACTATCTGTATAAACATGGAAATAACTACACCGCTATTTGTATAAACAAGGAATTATCTACACCGTGATCTGTATAAACATGGAAATATCTACACCGCCGTCTCTATAAACAGGGAAATATCTACACCCCTATCTGTATAAACATGGAAATATCCACACCACTATCTCTATAAACATGGAAAAATCAACACCGCTATCTCTATGAACATGGAAATATCTACACCGCCATCTCTATAAACATGGAAATGTCTACACCACGATCAGTATAAACATGGAAATATCTACACCGCTATCTGTATAAACATGGAAATATCTCCACTGCTATCTCTCTAAACATCGAAATATCTACACCGCCATCTGTATAAACATGGAAATACTTACAAAGTTATCTGTATAAACATGGAAATATGTACACCGCCATCTGTATAAACATGGAAATATCTACACAGCCATGTGTACATACATGGAAATATCTACACCGCTATCTATATAAACAATGAAATAACTACACCGCTATCTGTATAAACATGGAAATATCTACACCACCATCTACATATCCATGGAAATATCTGCGCCGCCATCTGTATAAAGATGGAAATATCTACACGGTCATCTGTGTATAGATGGAAATATCAACACCGCCATCTGTACAAACATGGAAATATCTGCACCGCTATCTGTATAAACATGGAAATATCTACACTGCGGTCTGTATAAACATGGAAATATCAACACCGCTATCGGTATAAACATTGAAATATCTACACCGCTATCTCTATAAACATGGAAATATCTTCACCGTGATCTGTATAAACATGGAAATATTTACACCGCTATCTGTATAAACTTGGAATCTTCTACACCATTATCTGTATAAATATGGAAATATCTTCACCGCTATCTCTATAAACTTGGAAATATCTACACCGCTATCTGTATAAACATGGAAATACCTATACAGTCATCTGTGTTAACATGGAAATATCTACACCACCATCTGTATAAACATGGAAATATCTACAATGCCATCTGTATACCCATGGAAATTCCTACACGGCAATCAGTGTATAGATGGAAACATCAACACCGCCATCTGTACAAACATGGAAATATCTACACTGCTATCTCTATAAACATGCAAATATCTACACTGCGGTCTGTATAAACATGGAAATATCTACACCGGAATCTGTATAACCATGGAAATATCTACACCATGATCTCTATAAACATGGAAATATATACACCGCTATCTGTATAAACATGGAAATATCTGCACCGCTATCTCTATAAACATGGAAATAACTACAAAGACATCTGTATAAACATGGAAATACCTACACAGTCATGTGTAGAACATTTAAATATCTACACTGCCATCTGTATAAACATAGAAATATCTACACAGCCCTCTGTATCAATATGGAAATATCTGCATAGGCATCTGTGTAAACATGGAAATATCTGCACCGCTATCTGTATAAACATGGAAATACCTACAACGCTGTCTCTATAAACATGGAAATATGTACACCGCTATGTGTATAAACATGGAAATATCTCCACTGCTCTCTGTATAAACATGGAAATATCTCCACCGTTATCTGTATAAACATGGAAATATCAACAGCGCCATCTATATAAACATTGAAATATCTTCACTGCCATCTGTAAAAACATGGAAATATCTACACATTCACCTGAATAAACATGGAAATATCTACACCACCATCTGTATAAACATGGAAATAGCTACAATACCATCTGTATACACATGGAAATATCTACACAGACATCTGTATAAATATGGAAATATCTACACGGCCAACTGTATAAACATGGAAATATCTACACTGCCATCTGTAGAAAGATGGAAATATCTACACCGCTATCTCTATAAATATGGAAATATCTACACCGCCATCTCTATGAACATGAAAATATCCACACTGCCATCTCCATAAAGATGGAAGTATCTACTCCACCATGTGTATAAACACGGAAATATCTACACCACCATCTGCGTAAACATGGAAATACCTACACCGCTATCTGTATAAACATGGAAATAACTACACCGCCATCTGCATGTCCTTGGAAATATCTACACCGCCATCTGAATAAACATGGAAATATCTACAAGGCCATCTGTGTATAGATGGAAATATCAACACCGCCATCTGTACAAACATGGAAATATCTACACCGCTATCTCTATAGACATGGAAATATCTGCACTGCCATCTGTAAAAACTTAGAAATAACTATACAGTCATCTGTATAAACATGGAAATATCTACAATGCCATCTGTAGAAAGATGGAAATATCTACACCGCAATCTGTGTAAATATGGAAATATCTACACCGATATCTGTAAAAACATGGAAATATCTACACCGCTATCTGTATAAACTTGGAAATGTCTACACCACGATCTGTATAAACCTGGAAATATCTACACCGCGATCTGTATAAACATGGAAATATCTACACCGCTGTCTGTATAAACATGGAAATATCTACACAGTTATCTCTATAAACATGGAAATATCTACACTGCCTTCTGTATAAACATGGACATACCTACAAAGTCATCTGTATAAACATGGAAATATCTACACAGCCATCTGTATAAACTTGGAAATATCTACACAGCCATCTGTATATACATGCATATAACTACACCACTATCTGCATAAACATGGAAATATCTACACCGCTATTTGTATAAACAAGGAAATATCTACACCGTCATCTGTATAAACATGGAAATATCTACACCACCATCTCTATAAACAGGGAAATATCTACACCCCTATCTGTATAAACATGGAAATATCCACACCGCTATCTCTATAAACATGGAAAAATCAACACCGCTATCTCTATGAACATGGAAATATCTACACCGCCATCTCTATAAACATGGAAATGTCTACACCACGATCAGTATAAACATGGAAATATCTACACCGCTATCTGTATAAACATGGAAATATCTCCACTGCTATCTCTATAAACATCGAAATATATACACCGCCATCTGTATAAACATGGGAATAATTACAAAGTTATCAGTATAAACATGGAAATATCTACACCGCCATCTGTATAAACATGGAAATGTCTACAGAGCCATGTGTACATACATGGAAACATCTACACCGCTATCTATATAAACATGGAAATAACTACACCGCTATCAGTATAAACATGGAAATATCTACACCGCCATCTACATATCCATGGAAATATCTGCGCCGCCATCTGTATAAACATGGAAATATCTACACGGTCATCTGTGTATACATGGAAATATCAACACCGCCATCTGTACAAACATGGAAATATCTACACCGCTATCTCTATAGACATGGAAATATCTGCACTGCCATCTGTAAAAACATGGAAATACCTATACAGTCATCTGTATAAACATGGAAATATCTACAATGCCATCTGTAGAAAGATGGAAATATCTACACCGCAATCTGTGTAAACATGGAAATATCTAAACCGATATCTGTAAAAACATGGAAATATCAACACCGCTATCTGTATAAACTTGGAAATATCTACACCGCGATCTGTATAAATATGGAAATATCTACACCGCGATCTTTATAAACATGGAAATATCCACACCGCTATCTGTATAAACATGGAAATATCTACAGAGTTATCTCTATAAACATGGAAATATCTACACCGCCATCTGTATAAACATGGAAATACCTACAAAGTCATCTGTATAAACATGGAAATATCTACACAGCCATCTGTATAAACATGGAAATATCTACACAGCCATCTGTATATACATGGAAATATCTACACCAGTATCTGTATAAACATGGAAATAACTACACTGCTATTTGTATAAACAAGGAAATATCTACACCGTGATCTGTATAAACATGGAAATATCTACACCGCCATCTCTATAAACAGGGAAATATCTACAGCCCTATCTGTATAAACATGGAAATATCCACACCACTATCTCTATAAACATGGAAAAATCAACACCGCTATCCCTATGAACATGGAAATATCTACACCGCCATCTCTATAAACATGGAAATGTCTACACCACGATCAGTATAAACATGGAAATATCTACACCGCTATCTGTATAAACATGGAAATATCTCCACTGCTATCTCTATAAACATCGAAATATCTACACCGCCATCTGTATAAACATGGAAATACTTACAAAGTTATCTGTATATACATGGAAATATCTACACCGCCATCTGTATAAACATGGAAATATCTACACAGCCATATGTACATACATGGAAATATCTAAACCGCTATCTATATAAACATGGAAATAACTACACTGCTATCTGTATAAACATGGAAATATCTACACCGCCATCTACATATCCATGGAAATATCTCCACTGCTGTCTGTATAAACATGGAAATATCCCCATCGTTATCTGTATAAACATGGAAATATCTAAGGTGCCATCTCCATAAACATTGAAATATCTACACTGCCATCGGTAAAAACATGGAAATATCTACACAGTCATCTGAATAAACATGGAAATATATACACCACCATCTGTATAAACATGGAAATACCTACAATACCATCTGTATACACATGGAAATATCTACACAGACATCTGTATAAATACGGAAATATCTACAACGCCAGCTGTATAAACATGGAAATATCTACACTGCCATCTGTAGAAAGATGGAAATATCTACACCGCTATCTCTATAAATGTGGAAATATCTACACCGCCATCTCTGTAAACCTGAAAATATCTACACTGCCATCTCCATACAGATGGAAGTATCTACACCGACATGTGTATAAACACGGAAATATCTACACCACCGTCTGTGTAAACATGGAAATACCTACACCGCTATCGGTATAAACATGGAAATATCTACACCGCCATCTGCATGTCCATGGAAATATCTACTCCACCATCTGTATAAACATGGAAATATCTACATGGCCATCTGTGTATAGATGGAAATATCAACACCGCCATCTGTACAAACATGGAAATATCTACACTGCTATCTCAATAAACATGGAAATATCTGCACTGCCATCTGTAAAAACATGGAAATACCTATACAGTCATCTGTATAAAAATGGAAATACCTACAATGCCATCTGTATACACATGGAAATATCTACACAGCCATCTGTATAAACATGTAAATATCTACAATGCTATCTCTATAAACATGGAAATATCTACACCGTCATCTCTATAAACATGAAAATATCTACACTGCCATCTCCATAAACATGGAACTAACTACTCCGCCATCTGTATAAACATGGAAACATCTACACCGCCATCTGTGTGAATAAGGATTATCTACAATGCCATCTGTATAAAGATATAAATATCTGCACCGCGAGCTGTATAAACATGGAAATATCTACATCGCTATCTGTATAAACGTGGAAACACCAACGCCGCTATCGGTATAAACATGGAAATACCTACAACGCCATCTATATAAACATGGAAATATCTACACCGCCGTCACTATAAGCATGGAAATATCTACACCGCGATCTGTATAAACATGGAAATATCTACACCGCGATCTGTATAAACATGGAAATATCTACACCGCTATCTGTATAGACATGGTAATGTCTACACCACCATCTATATAAACATGGAAATATCTACACCGCCATCTGTATAAACATGTAAATATCTACAATGCCATCTTAGAAACAGGGAAATACCTACACCGCAATCTGTGTAAACATGGAAATATCTACACCGATATCTTTAAAAACATGGAAATATCTACACAGCGATCTGTATAAACATGGAAATATCTACACCGCTATCTGTATAAACATGGAAATATCTACACAGCTATCTCTATAAACATGGAAATATCTACACCTCCATCTGTATAAACATGGAAATACCTACAAAGTCATCTGTATAAACATGTAAATATCTACACAGCCATCTGTATATACATGGAATTATCTTCACCGCTATCTGTATAAACATGGAAATAACTACACCGCTATTTGTATAAACAAGCAAATATCTACACCGTGATCTGTATAAACATGGAAATATCTCCACTGCTATCTCTATAAACATCGAAATATCTACACCGCCATCTGTGTAAACATGGAAATACTTACAAAGTTATCTATATAAACATGGAAATATCTACACCGCCATCTGTATAAACATGGAAATATATACACAGCCATGTGTACATACATGGAAATATCTACACCGCTATCTATATAAACATGGAAATAACTACACCGCTATCTGTATAAACATGGAAATATCTACACCGCCATCTACATATCCATGGAAATATCTGCGCCGCCATCTGTATAAACATGGAAATATCTACACGGTCATCTGTGTATAGATGGAAATATCAACACCGCCATCTGTACAAACATGGAAATATCTGCACCGCTATCTGTATAAACATGGAAATATCTACACCGCGGTCTGTATAAACATGGAAATATCTACACCGCTATCTGTATAAACATGGAAATATCTACACCGCTATCTCTATAAACATGGAAATATCTACACCGTGATCTGTATAAACATGGAAATATTTACACCGCTATCTGTATAAACATGGAAACTTCTACACCGTTATCTGTATAAATATGGAAATATCAACACCGCTATCTCTATAAACTTGGAAATACCTACACCGTCATCTGTATAAACATGGAAATACCTGTACAGTCATCTGTGTAAACATGGAAATATCTACACCACCATCTGTATAAACATGGAAACATCTACAATGCCATCTGTATACACATGGAAATACCTACACGACATTCTGTGTATAGATGGAAACATCAACACCGCCATCTGTACAAACATGGAAATATCTACACTGCTATCTCTATAAACATGGAAATATCTACACTGCGATCTGTATAAACACGGAAATATCTACACCATGATCTGTATAAACATGGAAATATATACACCGCTATCTGTATAAACATGGAAATATCTGCACCACTATCTCTATAAACATGGAAATATCTACAAAGACATCTGTATAAACATGGAAATACCTACACAGTCATCTGTAGGAACATTTAAATATCTACACTGCAATCTGTATAAACATAGAAATATCTACACAGCCCTCTGTATAAATATGGAAATATCTGCATAGGCATCTGTGTAAACATGGAAATATCTGCACCGCTATCTGTATAAACATGGAAATACCTACAACGCTGTCTCTATAAACATGAAAATATGTACACCGCTATGTGTATAAACATGGAAATATCTCCACTGCTCTCTGTATAAACATGGAAATATCTCCACCGTTATCTGTATAAACATGGAAATATCTACAGCGCCATCTCTATAAACATTGAAAAATCTACACTGCCATCAGTAAAAACATGGAAATATCTACACAGTCATCTGAATAAACATGGAAATATCTTCACCACCATCGGTATAAACATGGAAATACCTACAATACCATCTGTATACACATGGAAATATCTACACAGCCATCTGTATAAACATTTAAATATCTACACTGCTATCTCTATAAACATGGAAATATCTGCACCGCCATCTCTATAAACATGAAAATATCTACACTGCCATCTCCATAAACATGGAACTAACTACTCCGCCATCTGTATAAACATGGAAACATCTACACCGCCATCTGTGTGAATAAGGAAATATCTACCATGCCATCTGTATAAAGATATAAATATCTGCACCGCGAGCTGTATAAACATGGAAATATCTACATCGCTATCTGTATAAACGTGGAAATGCCAACACTGCTATCGGTATAAACATGGAAATATCTACAACGCCATCTATATAAACATGGAAATATCTAAACCGCTATGTCTATAAACATGGAAATACCTACACCGTTATCTCTATAAACATGGAAATATCTACAATGCTATCTGGATAAACATGGAAATATCTACACCGCTATCTGTATAAACATGGAAATATCTACACCGCGATCTGTATAAACATGGAAATATCTACACCATGATCTGTATAAACATGGAAATATCTTCACCACGATTTCTATAAACATGGAAATATCTACAACGCTATCTGTAGAAACATGGTAATATCTACACCACCATCTATATAAACATGGAAATATCTACACAACCATCTGTATAAACATGGAAATATCTACAATGCCATCTGTAGAAAGATGGAAATACCTACACCGCAATCTGTGTAAACATGGAAATATCTACACCGATATCTTTATAAACATGGAAATATCTACATCGCTATCTGTATAAACATGGAAATATCTACACCGCGATCTGTATAAACATGGAAATATCTACACCGCGATCTGTATATACATGGAAATATCATCAGCACGATCTGTATAAACATGGAAATATCTACACCGCTATCTGTATAAACATGGTAATATCTACACCACCATCTATATAAACATGGAAATATCTACACCGCCATCTGTATAAACATAGAATTATCTACAATGCCAGCTGTAGAAAGATGAAAATATCTACACCGCAATTTGTGTAAACATGGAAATATCTACACCGATATCTGTATAAACATGGAAATACCTACACCGCGATCTGTATAAACATGGAAATATCTACTCCGCGATCTGTATAAACATGCAAATATCTACACCGCTGTCTGTATAAACATGGAAATATCTACACAGCTATCTCTATAATCATGGAAATATCTACACTGTGATCTGTATAAACTTGGAAATACCTACAAAGTCATCTGTATAAATATGGAAATATCTACACAGCCATCTGTATAAACATGGAAATATCTACACAGCCATCTGTATATCCATGAAAATATTTACACCGCTATCTCCATAAACATGGAAATAACTACACCGCTATTTTTATAAACAAGCAAATAGCTACACCGTGATCTGCATAAACATGGAAATATCTACACCGCCATCTCTATAAACATGGAAATATCTACACCCCTATCTGTATAAACATGGAAATATCCACACCGCTATCCCTATAAACATGGAAAAATCAACACCGCTATCTCTATGAACATGGAAATATCTACACCACCATCTCTATAAACATGGAAATATCTACACTACGATCAGTATAAACATGGAAATATCTACACCGCTATCTGTATAAACATGGAAATATCTCCACTGCTATCTCTATAAACATCAAAGTATCTACACCGCCATCTGTATAAACATGGAAATACTTACAAAGTTATCTGTATAAACATGGAAATATCTACACTGCCATCTGTATAAACATGGAAATATCTACACAGCCATGTGTACATACATGGAAATATCTACACCACTATCTATATAAACATGGAAATATCTACACCGCCATCTACATATCCATGGAAATATCTGGGCCGCCATCTGTATAAACATGGAAATATCTACACGGTCATCTGTGTATAGATGGAAATATCAACACCGCCATCTGTACAAACATGGAAATATCTGCACCGCTATCTGTATAAACATGGAAATATCTACACCGCGGTCTGTATAAACATGGAAATATCTACACCGCTATCTGTATAAACATGGAAATATCTACACCGCTATCTCTATAAACATGGAAATATCTACACCGTGATCTGTATAAACATGGAAATATTTACACCGCTATCTGTATAAACATGGAAACTTCTACACCGTTATCTGTATAAATATGGAAGTATCAACACCGCTATCTCTATAAACTTGGAAATACCTACACCGCCATCTGTATAAACATGGAAATACCTGTACAGTCATCTGTGTAAACATGGAAATATCTACACCACCATCTGTATAAACATGGAAACATCTACAATGCCATCTGTATACACATAGAAATACCTACACTGCAATCTGTGTATAGATGGAAACATCAACACCGCCATCTGTACAAACATGGAAATATCTACACTGCTATCTCTATAAACATGGAAATATCTACACTGCGATCTGTATAAACACGGAAATATCTACACCATGATCTGTATAAACATGGAAATATATACACCGCTATCTGTATAAACATGGAAATATCTGCCCCACTATTTCTATAAACATGGAAATATCTACAAAGACATCTGTATAAACATGGAAATACCTACACAGTCATCTGTAGGAACATTTAAATATCTACACTGCAATCTGTATAAACATAGAAATATCTACACAGCCCTCTGTATAAATATGGAAATATCTGCATAGGCATCTGTGTAAACATGGAAATATCTGCACCGCTATCTGTATAAACATGGAAATACCTACAACGCTGTCTCTATAAACATGAAAATATGTACACCGCTATGTGTATAAACATGGAAATATCTCCACTGCTCTCTGTATAAACATGGAAATATCTCCACCGTTATCTGTATAAACATGGAAATATCTACAGCGCCATCTCTATAAACATTGAAAAATCTACACTGCCATCAGTAAAAACATGGAAATATCTACACAGTCATCTGAATAAACATGGAAATATCTTCACCACCATCGGTATAAACATGGAAATACCTACAATACCATCTGTATACACATGGAAATATCTACACAGCCATCTGTATAAACATGTAAATATCTACACTGCTATCTCTATAAACATGGAAATATCTGCACCGCCATCTCTATAAACATGAAAATATCTACACTGCCATCTCCATAAACATGGAACTAACTACTCCGCCATCTGTATAAACATGGAAACATCTACACCGCCATCTGTGTGAATAAGGAAATATCTACCATGCCATCTGCATAAAGATATAAATATCTGCACCGCGAGCTGTATAAACATGGAAATATCTACATCGCTATCTGTATAAACGTGGAAATGCCAACACTGCAATCGGTATAAACATGGAAATATCTACAACGCCATCTATATAAACATGGAAATATCTAAACCGCTATGTCTATAAACATGGAAATACCTACACCGCTATCTCTATAAACATGGAAATATCTACAACGCTATCTGGATAAACATGGAAATATCTACACTGCTATCTGTATAAACATGGAAATATCTACACCGCGATCTGTATAAACATGGAAATATCTACACCATGATCTGTATAAACATGGAAATATCTTCACCACGATCTCTATAAACATGGAAATATCTACAACGCTATCTCTAGAAACATGGTAATATCTACACCACCATCTATATAAACATGGAAATATCTACACAACCATCTGTATAAACATGGAAATATCTACAATGCCATCTGTAGAAAGATGGAAATACCTACACCGCAATCTGTGTAAACATGGAAATATCTACACCGATATCTTTATAAACATGGAAATATCTACATCGCTATCTGTATAAACATGTAAATATCTACACCGCGATCTGTATATACATGGAAATATCATCAGCGCGATCTGTATAAACATGGAAATATCTACACCGCTATCTGTATAAACATGGTAATATCTACACCACCATCTATATAAACATGGAAATATCTACACCGCCATCTGTATAAACATAGAATTATCTACAATGCCAGCTGTAGAAAGATGAAAATATCTACACCGCAATTTGTGTAAACATGGAAATATCTACACCGATATCTGTATAAACATGGAAATACCTACACCGCGATCTGTATAAACATGGAAATATCTACTCCGCGATCTGTATAAACATGCAAATATCTACACCGCTGTCTGTATAAACATGGAAATATCTACACAGCTATCTCTATAATCATGGAAATATCTACACTGTGATCTGTATAAACTTGGAAATACCTACAAAGTCATCTGTATAAATATGGAAATATCTACACAGCCATCTGTATAAACATGGAAATATCTACACAGCCATCTGTATATCCATGGAAATATTTACACCGCTATCTCCATAAACATGGAAATAACTACACCGCTATTTTTATAAACAAGCAAATAGCTACACCGTGATCTGCATAAACATGGAAATATCTACACCGCCATCTCTATAAACATGGAAATATCTACACCCCTATCTGTATAAACATGGAAATATCCACACCGCTATCCCTATAAACATGGAAAAATCAACACCGCTATCTCTATGAACATGGAAATATCTACACCGCCATCTCTATAAACATGGAAATATCTACACTACGATCAGTATAAACATGGAAATATCTACACCGCTATCTGTATAAACATGGAAATATCTCCACTGCTATCTCTATAAACATCAAAATATCTACACCGCCATCTGTATAAACATGGAAATACTTACAAAGTTATCTGTATAAACATGCAAATATCTACACTGCCATCAGTATAAACATGGAAATATCTACACAGCCATGTGTACATACATGGAAATATCTACACCACTATCTATATAAACATGGAAATAACTACACCGCTATCTGTATAAACATGGAAATATCTACACCGCCATCTACATATCCATGGAAATATATGCGCCACCATCAGTATAAACGAGGAATTATCTACACTGTCATCTGTGTATAGATGGAAATGTCAACACCGCCATCTGTACAAACATGGAAATATCTGCACCGCTATCTGTATAAACATGGAAATATCTACATCGCGGTCTGTATAAACACGGAAATATCTACACCGCTATCTGTATAAACATGGAAATATCTTCACCGCTATCTCTATAAACATGGTAATATCTACACCGTGATCTGTATAAACACGGAAATATATACACCGCTATCTGTATAAACATGGAAATATCTGCACCGCTATCTCTATAAACATGGAAATATCTACAAAGCCATCTGTATAAACATAGAAATACCTACACAGTCATGTGTAGGAACATGGAAATATCTGCACTGCCATCTGAATAAACATAGAAATATCTTCACAGCCCTCTGTATAAATATGGAAATATCTGCATAGGCATCTGTATACACATGGAAATATCTGCACCGCTATCTGTATAAACATGGAAATACCTACACCGCTGTCTCTATAAACATGGAAATATGTACACCGCTATGTGTATAAACATGGAAATATCTCCACTGCTGTCTGTATAAACATGGAAATATCTCCACTGTTATCTGAATAAACATGGAAATATCTACAGCGCCATCCCTATAAACGTTGAAATATCTACACTGCCATCTGTAAAAACATGGAAATATGTACACAGTCATCTGAATAAACATGGAAATATCTACACCACCATCTGTATAAACATGGAAATACCTACAATGCCATCTGTATAAACATGGAAATATCTACACTGCCATCTGTAGAAAGATGGAAATATCTACACCGCTATCTCTATACATATGGAAATATCTACACAGCCATCAGTATAAACATGAAAATATCTACACTGCCATCTCCATAATGATGGAAGTATCTACTCCGCCATGTGTATAAACACGGAAATATCTACACCACCATCTGTGAAAACATGGAAATATCTACACCGCTATCTGTATAAACATGGAAATATCTACACAGCCATCTGCATGTCCATGGAAATATCTACACCGCCATCCGTATAAACATGGAAATATCTACATGGCCATCTGTGTATAGATGGAAATATCAACACCGCCATCTGTACAAACATGGAAATATCTACACCGCTATCTCTATAAACATGGAAATATCTGCACTGCCATCTGTAAAACATGGAAATACCTATACAGTCATCTGTATAAATATGGAAATACCTACAAAGCCATCTGTATACACATGGAAATATCTACACAGCCATCTGTATAAACATATAAATATCTACACTGCTATCTCTATAAACATGGAAATATCTGCACCGCCATATCTATAAACATGAAAATATCTACACTGCCATCTCCTTAAACATGGAAATAACTACTCCGCCATCTGTATAAACATGGAAACATCTACAGCGCCATCTGTGTGAATAAGGAAATATCTACAATACCATCTGTATAAAGATATAAATAACTACACCGCGAGCTGTATAAACATGGCAATATCTACATCGCTATCTGTATAAAGGTGGAAATGCCAACACCGCTATCGGTATAAACATGGAAATATCTACAACGCCATCTATATAAACATGGAAATATCAAAACCGCTATGTCTATAAACATGGAAATAACTACACCGCTATCTCTATAAACATGGAAATATCTACAACGCTATCTGTATAAACATGGAAATATCTACACCGCTATCTGTATAAACATGGAAATATCTACACCGCGATCTGTATAAACATGGAAATATCTACACCACGATCTGTATAAACATGGAAATATCTTCACCACGATCTGTATAAACATGGAAATATCCACAACGCTATCTTTAGAAACATGGTAATATCTACACCACCATCTATATAAACATGGAAATATCTACACATCCATCTGTATAAACATGGAAATATCTACAATGCCAACTGTAGAAAGATGGAAATATCTACACCGCAATCTGTGTAAACATGGAAATATCTACACCGATATCTGCATAAACATGGAAATACCTGCACCGCGATCTGTATAAACATGGAAATATCTACACCGCGATCTGTATAAACATGGAAATATCTACTCCGCTATCTGTATAAACATGGAAATATCTACACCGCCATCTGTATAAACATGGAAATACCTACAAAGTCATCTGTATAAACATGGAAACATCTACACAGCCATCTGTATAAACACGGAAATATCTACACAGCCATCTGTATATACATGGAGATATCTACACCGCTATCTGTATAAACATGGAAATAACTACACCGCTATTTGTATAAAGAAGGAAATATCTACACCGTGATCTGTATAAACATGGAAATATCTACACCGCTATTTGTATAAACAAGGAAATATCTACACCGCTATCTGTATAGGCATGGAAATAACTACACCGCTATTTGTATAAACAAGGAAATATCTACACCGTGATCTGTATAAATATGGAAATAACTACACCGCTATTTTTATAAACAAGGAAATATCTACACCGCCATCTGTTTAAACATGGAAATATATACACAGACATCTGTTTATACATGGAAATACCTACACCGCTATCTGTATAAGCATGCTAATAACTACACCGCTATCTGTATAAATGTGGAAATATTTTTACCGCTATCCCTATAAACATGGTAATATCAACACCGCGAACTGTATAAACATGGAAATATCTACACCATGATCTGTATAAACACGGAAATATCTACACCGCGATCTGTATAAACATGGAAATATCTACACCGTGATCTGTATAAACATGGAAATATCTACACCGCCATCTCTATAAACATGGAAATATCTACACCCCTATCTGTATAAACATGGAAATATCCACACCGCTATCTCTATAAACATGGAAAAAACACCGCTATCTCTATGAACATGGAAATATCTACACCGCCATCTCTATAAACATGGAAATATCTACACCGCGATCCGTATAAATGTGGAAATATCTACACCGCTATCTGTATAAACATGGAAATATCTCCACTGCTATCTCTATAAACATCGAAATATCTACACCGCCATCTGTATAAACATGGAAATATTTACAAAGTTGTCAGTATAAACATGGAAATATCTACACCGCCATCTGTATAAAAATGTAAATATATACACAGCCATGTGTTTATACATGGAAATATGTACACCGCTATATATAAACATGGAAATAGCTATACAGTCATCTGTGTAAACATGGAAATATCTACACCACCATCTGTATAAACATGGAAATATGTACAATGCCATCTGTATACACATGGAAATACCTACAGGGCAATCTGTGTATAGATGGAAACATCAACACCGCCATCTGTACAAACTTGGAAATATCTACACTGCTATCTCTATAAACATGGAAATATCTACACTGCGGTCTGTATAAACAGGAAATATCTACACCGGTATCTGTATAAACATGGAAATAACTACGCCACGATCTGTATAAACATGGAAATATATACACCGCTATCTGTATAAACATGGAAATATCTGCACCGCTATCTCTATAGACATGGAAATATCTACAAATCCATCTGTATAAACATGGATATACCAACACCACTATCTTTATAAACATGGAAATACCTACACAGTCATGTGTAGGAACATGGAAATATCTACACTGCCATCTGTATAAACATAAAATATCTACACAACCCTACTTAGAAATATGGAGTTATCTGCATAGGCATCTGTATACACATGGAAATATCTGCACCGCTATCTTTATAAACGTGGAAATACCTACACCGCTGTCTCTATAAACATGGAAATATGTACACCGCTATGTGTATAAACATGGAAATATCTCCACTGCTGTCTGTATAAACATGGAAATATCTCCACTGTTATCTGAATAAACATGGAAATATCTACAGCGCGTTCTCTATAAACATTGAAATATCTACACTGCCATCTGTAAAAACAAGGAAATATCTACACAGTCATCTGAATAAACATGGAAATATCTACACCACCATCTGTATAAACATGGAAATACTTACAATACCATCTGTATACACATGGAAATATCTACACAGACATCTGTATAAATATGGAAATATCTACACCGCCATCTGTATAAACATGGAAATATCTACACCGCGATCAGTATAAACATGGAAATATCTACACCGCTATCTGTATAAACATGGAAATATCTCCACTGCTATCTCTATAAACATCGAAATATCTACACCGCCATCTGTATAAACATGGAAATACTTACAAAGTTATCTGTATAAACATGGAAATATCTACACCGCCTTCTCTATAAACATGGAAATATCAACACCGCTATCTCTATAAACATGGAAAAATCAACACAGCTATCTCTGGAACATGGAAATATCTAAAGCGCCATCTCTATAAACATGGAAATATCTACACCACGGTCAGTATAAACATGGAAATATCTACACTGCTATCTGTATAAACATGGAAATATCTACAGAGCTATCTCTATAAACATGGAAATATCTACACCGCCATCTGCATAAACATGGAAATACCTACAAAATCATCTGTATAAACATGGAAATATCTACACAGCCATCTGTATAAACATGGAAATATCTACACAGCCATCTGTATATACATGGAAATATCTGCACCGCTATATGTATAAACATTGAAATAACTACACCGCTATTTGTATAAACAAGGAAATATCTACACCGTGATCTGTATAAACATGGAAATATCTACACTGCCATCTCTATAAACATGGAAATATCTACACCCGTATCTGTATAAATATGGAAATATCCACACCGCTATCTCTATAAACATGGAAAAATCAACACAGCTATCTCTGTGAACATGGAAATATCCAAAGCGCCATCTCTATAAACATGGAAATATCTACACCACGATCAGTATAAACATGGAAATATCTACACCGCTATCTGTATAAACATGGAAATATCTCCACTGCTATCTCTATAAACATCGAAATATCTACACCTCCACCTGTATAAACATGGAAATACTTACAAAGTTATCTGTATAAACACGCAAATATCTACACAGCCATGTGTACATACATGGAAATATCTACACCGCTATCTATAAAACCATGGAAATAACCACACTACTATCTGTATAAACATGGAAATATCTACACCGCCATCTACGTATCCATGGAAATATCTGCGTCGCCATCTGTATAAACATGGAAATATCTACACGGTCATTTGTGTATAGATGGAAATATCAACACGGCCATCTGTACAAACATGGAAATATCTGCACCGCAATCTGTAAAAACATGGAAATATCTACACCGTGGTCTGTATAAACATGGAAATATCTACATCGCTATCTGTATAAACAGGGAAATATCTCCACCGCTATCTGTATAAACATGGAAATATCTACACCGCTATCTGTAGAAACATGGAAATATCTACACCGCTATCTCTATAAACATGGAAATATCTGCACTACCATCTGTAAAAACATGGAAATACCTATACAGTCATCTGTATAAACATGGAAATATCTACAATGCCATCTGTATACACATGGAAATATCTACACAGCCATCTGTATAAACATGTAAATATCTACACTGCTATCTCTATAAACATGGAAATATCTACACCGCCATCTCTATAAACATGAAAATAGCTACACTGCCATCACCATAAACATGGAACTAACTACTCCGCCATCTGTATCAACATGGAAACATCTACACCGCCATCTGTGTGAATAAGGAAATATCTACAATGCCATCTGTATAAAGATATAAATATCTGCACCGCGAGCTGTATAAAAATGGAAATATCTACATCGCTATCTATATAAACGTTCAAATACCAACACCACTATTGGTATAAACATGGAAATATCTACAACGCCATCTATATAAACATGGAAATATCTACACCGCTATGTCTATAAACATGGAAATACCTACACCGCTATCTGTATAAACATGGAAATATCTACACCGCTATCTGTATAAACATGGAAATATCTACACCGCTATCTGTATAAACATGGAAATATCTACACCGCGATCTGTATAAACATGGAAATATCTACACAGCGATCTGTATAAACATGGAAATATCTTCACCACGATCTGTATAAACATGGAAATATCTACACGGCTATCTGTATAAACATGGTAATATGTACACCACCATCTATATAAACATGGAAATATCTACACAACCATCTGTATAAACATGGAAATATCTACAATGCCATCTGTATAAAGATGGAAATATCTACACCGCAATCTGTGTAAACATGGAAATATCTACACCGCGATCTGTATAAACATGGAATTATATACACAGCCATCCTTATATACATGGAAATATCTACACCGCTATTTGTATAAACAAGGAAATATCTACACCGCGATCTGTATAAACATGGAAATAACTACACCGCTATTTGTATATACAAGGAAATATCTACACAGTGATCTGTATAAACATGGAAATAACTACACCGCTATTTGTATAAACAAGGAAATATCTACACCGCCATCTGTTTAAACATGGAAATATATACACAGACATCTGTTTATACGTGGAAATATCTACACCGCTATCTGTATAAACATGCTAATAACTACATCGCTATCTGCATAAATGTGGAAATATTTGCACCGCTATCCCTATCTACATGGTAATATCAACACCGCGATCTGTATAAACATGGAAATATCTACACCATGATCTGTATAAACATGGTAATATCTACACCGCGATCTGTATAAACTTGGAAATATCTACACCGTGATCTTTATAAACATGGAAATATCTACACCACGAACTGTATAAACATGGAAATATTTACACCGCTATCTGTAGAAACATGGAAATATCTACACCGCTATGTCTATAAACATGGAAATACCTACACCGTGATCTGTATAAACATGATAATATTTACACAGCTATCTGTATAAACATGGAAATATCTACACCGTTATCTGTATAAACATGGAAATATCTACACCGCCATCTGTATAAACATGGAAATATCTACACTGCTATCTCTATAAACATAGAAATATCTACAATGCCATCTGTAAAAATATGGAAATACCTATACAGGCATCTGTATAAACATGGAAATATCTACACCACCGTCTGAATAAACATGGAAATTTCTACAATGCCATCTGTATAAACATGGAAATACCTCCACGGCAATCTGTGTATAGATGTAAACATCAACACCGCCATCTGTACAAACATGGAAATATCTACACCGCTATCTCTATAAACATGGAAACATCTACACTGCGGTCTGTATAAACATAGAAATATCTACACCGGTATCTGTATAAACATGGAAATATCTACACCACGATCTGTATAAACATGGAAATATTTACACCGCTGTCTATATTAACATGGAAATATCTGCACCGCTATCTCTATAAACATGGAAATATCTACAAATCCATCTGTATAAACATGGAAATAACTACACAGTCATGTGTAGGAACATGGAAATATCTACACTGCCATCTGTATAATCATGGAAATATCTACACAGCCATCTCTATAAACATGGAAATATCTACACAGCCATCTGTATTAACATGGAAATATGTACACCGGTATCTGTATAAACATGGAAATACCTACACCGCTATCTGTATAAACATGAAGATATCAACACCGCTAACTGCATAAACATGGAAATATCTACACCGCTATCCGTATAAACATGGAAATATATACACCGCTATCACTATAAACATGGAAATACCTACGCCGCTATCACTATAAACATGGAAATATCTACACTGCTATATGTATAAATATGGAAATATCTACACCGCTATCTCTATAAACATGGAAATATCTTCACCACTATCTGTATAAACATGGAAATATCTACACCGCTATCTCAATAAACATGGAAATATCTACACCGCCATCTGTATAAACATGGAAATATCTACACCGCTACCTGTATAAAAATGGAAACATCTTCACCGCTATCTTTAAAAACATGGAAATATCTACACCGTGATCTGTAGAAACATGGAAATACCTACACCGCTATCTGTATAAACATGGAAATATCTACACCTCTGTCTCTATAAACATGGAAATATCTACACCGCTATCTCTGTAAACATGGAAATATCTACACCGCCATCTTTAAAAACATGGAAATATCTACACACTCATCTGTATAAACATGCAAATATCTACACCATCATCTGTATAAACATGGAAATATCTACACTGCCAGGAGCTCAAGAGCAGCCTGGGCAATACAGCAAGGCCTCATCTCTACAAAAAAATTAGAAATATTAGCTGGCCATGGTGGTGTGCACCTGTAGTCCCAGCTTCTTGGGAGGCTGAGGTGGGAGGATCCGCGGAGCCCAGGAGTTTAAGGCTGCAGTGAGCTTGGATAACGACTGCACTCCAGCCTGGATGACAGAACAAGAACCTGTTTCAAAAAAGAAAAAAGAAAAAAAACCCTAAAAACTAAAAACTGGATGTAGTTTGCTAGTAACTAAACAGCAAATTAAGTGTAACATGCTTACATATCAACGATGTCTTTCTTCTTTGATCATAAACCTGCTCACTAAGAAGCTGCTGAAGTCCATGGTAGTGACAGGTACATGTCTGCATCCTTGTCCTGACCTGCATCTTCTTTGATTGTCCCCATCTGTGTCTCCGACTGGCACTGCCGAACCGTCTTGCTACCTGATCAATGTTGTACTGAACCGGACTGCTAACTGATCAATGTTGTCGAGCTCAATGCACAAAGCTGTTCTTACAAGGTAGATTTCTGCCTGGAATAGCCATACTTACACTGTTTATATTCCTTACTCCTGACCCATCCAACGCAGCACAAGTTCTATTTATTGCCATAGAAACATAGGTCATTTGGAAACACCTCCTTCATTTCTATGGAATGTTCAAACATTTCTGACATTTTGGACTCTGTTCTAGCCTCTTGTTAAATATATCCAGAAAAGAGACAAAGCTTTATGGGGGGGCTATATGCACACATATGCTAGAGAATAAGCTATCTAAATGCTTAAAAATACTTTCCATCTGTCACCGCACCTTAATAGGTACACAGAAATTAAGTATGTGTATATCTGTCTGTATAGATACGTATAAATATATATCCCCAAAACAAAAACTCATTCTCTTACTTATACATAGGTAGAATATAGGTGAATATACATATACATTTACAGGTAGAACAAAAAAACCCTCAGCCTCTTTAGGGCCATGTGTTTTCTCTGAGTAATTGTCACAATTAATTAAAATACATGTGTATGCCTTTTTAGATAAATTTCATCAGACCAGTTTCTGTCTGGTTGGAAAATAATAACTGCCTATTTGCTAAGTGCCCCTGCCCCCATACTATGTTCCAGTGAACTAAAGATCTCTGGCAATCATATATTTACAACTCAGCAAGATTAAACAATTTATTGTTATTTATGACATCCAAGCTGTATCTTCTGTATTATATTCCACATTAGCATCTATCACCTTACATTTGGGAGATCCTGTCCAAAAAATGATTATGCCTCCTAACCAAACATTCAGCAGGGCTGCAGGAACAGGCCCCCTGAACAAACATCCTGCCAAAGTACTTTAAAGCACCGTGAGCTGCCACAGCTGTGCATTTTCAGATGACTCAGCAGATTAGCGTGGAGTCTCTTAGCCTCTGCTTGGTCTGTTCCTTTCAGTGATCTCTCACATGACCCAGTCCATTCGGTTTGAAAATCCTCATGAAATGAGCAGATTATGATCTGGCTTCAGTAGAGGGCCATGGGGTGGGCATGGAGGGGAGAGGGTTTGCTCTTAACACAGCCTGAGCCTCAGAAAGGTTTCAGATGGAAAAGCATGGCACTGACTCAGCTCATGCTTAACAGGAAATAATGCACAGACCACACCAAAAAAGCCCTTTATGTTGTGTGAAAGTCTATGCCGGGGCAGCTGCTGCCACCTCATGTACTGTGATAGAGTGTGCATGTGTGTGTTTGTGTGGGCATGAGTGTGAGTACGCACACAAATGTGTGCTGGGAGGGGGAGGAGATCACACCTTCCACAGTCGCCACCTCAGCCTTAGCTAGCAGCGTGGAGAATTGCCAAAAGTCAAGAGGAAGCTGCACCAAAGCAACTGTGATCACCACATCAGCAGGCGCTTTCTGGTTAGTAAAGCTACTGGGACTGAAAACACACACACGATCTCGTCCTTCTTTTATTTTAATCAGAGCAAAATATTTTTATAATAATTGTGTTATATGAATAAATAATTCATAATGCTGTAACCCATTATCACATTCAATCCTCCCAACAACCCTAGAAGATATGTAGACAAGTATTATTACTTTCCCTATTTTTATAAATGAGGAAATAAACCCCAGGGGGCTAGGCGACTTCCCCACGGTCATAGAAGTTGCAAACAGTAGTATCATGATTCAAATCCAAAGCTTCTCCTTTTGTCTTTATCATTTTAATTTTGAAGGTAATGCATATGCATGTATGATCTTTTAAATCCAGAGATGTATATGGAATAGATAGGAAAAGGGACTCTCCTTCCCCATTATACACCCCCTCCACCCAAGCTATATACACTGTTGACTAGAGTATGTCCTTTCAATCCTATTTTCTATGCCTACATTATATACAGAAAAGCAGGATTACGTTACACACAATATTCCAGTCATTGCTGTTTTTCACCAACAAGCTATCATTCACATCTTTTTCATACTACATATAAATTTATATCCTTTATTTTAGTGGTGTATATTGTGCAGTTGTGTCATAAATTATGTACCTGTTCTCTGTTGAACATATAGATTTTTTCTGAGTTTTTCCTTAGCAAAATGCTGCAGTGAGTACCCTTGTACACAGATGTTTGTACATTTGTTCTAGAAAAATCTACAGCAAAGATTCTTAGATTAAGAGATTCCCAGGTTATTAGAAAACTACTCTATTAATTTAGATATATACTTCCAAATTGCCTGACCAAAAAGTTATGTCAATTTAACTTCTATGAACAGTATACAAACATGACAATTTTCCATCACCTACACCAACTCTGGGTAATTTCACCTTTTTTACAAGTTGATGGATTGTTTTAATTTATATTTCTCTGGTTATTAATAAGGTTGGCCACCTGTTCATGTCTTATTATTGATGATATTTGTATTGAATTGTTTGAATTTTCTTGATTTCAAAAAACGTTTTACATGTCATAGATATTAAATATTTGTTGTAAAACTCTCCTTCCAGGATTGTGTATGTGTTTGGTCAAGTAGAATAAACTCTCGTCCTCTGATTTCAGATTCCTTTCTCTTTCCATTAGAAATCCCTAAATGTAAAACTACATATTGATAGCTAAAAACCAGGATGTTTACTAGAGAAAAAGAATACAAAGGCAATAATTAAATATTATATTTATACAAAATACCTACTAGTACAAACTTAAAAAGAGAAAGTAAAAGTCAAATGCTTCTACGACTTCAGACTAAGAAAAAGAACTTTTGAGGTTGAATGTTCCTGAAATTTTTCTTTTCATACAACTACAGACATGACTTCAAAAGTGGATGTGACTAAAAAATGTAAGATATGAAAGATATTTGAAGACTCAGAGAAGGTGGATTTTCATTTGAACAAGTCACATATATATTCTAGATATCCTCTTATTCGTAACTAAGAGAGTCAAATCAGATGAAAGAATCTAAAAATTTCCCTTTGACTGTGTTAAGTAGAAGTAGTAGAGGCATATTGGCCAAATCTTGAGTGTTTGCAAATTGACTCTTAAGGCTATAGGCTGGCACAGGTCATTGAAGCCCTAGCTTTTGATCTTTAATTTTAAAATCCCCAAACAATTTATACTAATTTTTCTTGTCCATTATTTCCAAATGATCTTGTTTAAAGGTTATTACAGTGCTTGCTCATGTTACTGTTGTCTAACAGAAGGGTATCCGGGGCCTTAAAACTGAGAGGGTTAGGATTAATGATTCCAATACCTATGCTTGGACATCTCCAAAAGTGGGTTACAACTTCTTGTCCTCAAGTCTGTATAGAAACTAGCAAACTTCCAGAGTTCACAAAAGGCTCAAAGAGAACAGATGTTTTATAGAAAATTCTTAGAGCAAGTTTCACGCATAATGTTGCTGATGCGTGTCTGCCTTTTCAATAAACATCACTATGCTTTATCACAAGATTTAATAAAGCAGCTTAGTTAAAAATGCCATCTGGGTCTCTGGACACATTAAACAAAGCTTAAAATAACCACCTCAGCAACTGGGAGGACCCAGCTGTTCTCATAATCTGTCCCACTCCTTTTACTTCCCCATAAAAAGAGTGAATGAAGACCACAGACTAAAAGCATCCAGAAGGAACTGACACAAACAGGGAGATAGATGGAGCCAAGGGCTCCTGTAAGTTTGCTATTGCTCACATAATAGATTTGCTAATTCCACAACCTGTGGATGGTGATTAAGAACGGGAAGCAGAAAGAGGGAAGAGAGAATCATAGAAGGGCTCATTCAAGTTTTCTAATGTATCACAAACCTGTCCTCCCTAATGTCTGGATCATAGCAGCCCATTCCATTCACCTATTCTCTAGTGAACTCCAATAGAAAATACAAAGCCATCACCACCCAGTTCTTTCTCCCTTCTAGAGATGAGATATTAGCCACCCAATCCCAGATTCTCAGATCCATTCCAGGAAAGAAGCCCTAGGTATTGAAGCACAGCTTTCCCTCCCTCCCTTCTTTCTTCCACCCCAAGATTTGTTCCCCAGATAGTTCTAGTAAATGCAAAACCAAGTATATTCTCATTCTTTAGAGCAACCAGCTTTTCATGGCCAACTGGAATCAAACACAACCTGCACAAACATCTATCTGGAGGACACTCCCAAGGCTCCTACTGAGCCAGCCTTCTGCATACCACTGCATTTCAGCTTCCTAGTTCAAAAGACACTGAGACATTCTTGAATTCTGCAAGGTGCACTGTGTCTTAATATCTTGGCTGCTCATCATGTGGCCAATAAAGGGCATGACTAGTCAACAAATAAATTTTCTCTTGGCTAAAACTTGCAACAAAACTGTAAGCTGTTTACCAAGGGGCCCACTACAGGTTATATTCAATATATACAGTCAAATCCCAACTATCTGAGATATATTCAGTTGACCATACACCTTTATATTTCAGTAAAAGGTCTTTACATTTCCCAGTGCTATCGATGTTACAAAGTGCTTTCATATGCAGTGCTTCATCTGATTTCCAGGATAATTAAATGATCCTGTCATACCTGATTTTTAGATGAGGAAACAAGTGGTTTCTGGGTATTTCAAGAGGCTAACGCATCTGCCCTCCAACTTGTATGTGAAAACCAAAAACAAAATTCCAAGGCCCCTCAACCATCTGAATGGACTTTGACTCTTTTGGTCAATATATGGCAGAGCTAGGAAAAGAAGGTGAGTCTTCCAGCTGCTGATACAGGGTTTTTTCTGCCATACTCCATTACCTCCAAGGCTAAAGTCAAAAGAGGGTGTGGTTATCACATGAAAAAATCTGGTTTGGATTTCCCAAATGTGTATGTAGTATTTGGGGATTTACCTTAATTTAACCTACAGTTCTTTTGGGTTGTAACAGTCTGACTCCATTTTTGAAAACAAAACAAAATCGATTTTAAATGCTGAATTATAGATCTTTGCTGTCCAGTATGGTAGCTACTAACCACTTATGGTTATTTGCATTTCTATTTTAATTAATTAAAATTAAGTAAAATGCAAAATTCAGTTCTTCAGTTGCTCTAGCCACATTTCAAGTGTTACAGTAGTCACATATGGCTAGTGGCTGGGACAATGCAGATTATAGAACAGTTCCATCACCAAAGAAACTTCTATTGAACAGTGCTATTATATAATGTCATCTCCAGAGAAAGAAGACTTTAGAAAAAGTCAGAAACTGCCGGGTGCAGTGGCTCACACGTGTAATCCCAGCACTTTGGGAGGCCAAGGCAGGCAGATCCCTTGAGGTCAGGAGTTCAAGACCAGCCTGGCCAACATGGTGAAACCCCGTCTCTAGTAAAAATACAAAAAATTAGCTAGGCGTGGTGGTGCATGCCTCTAACCACAGCTACTCAGGAGGCTGAGTTGGGAGAATCACTGGAACCCAGGAGACAGAAGTTGTAGTGAGCCAAGATTGTGCCACTGCACTCTAGCCTGGGTGACAGAGCAAGACTCCATCTCAAAAAAAAAAAAAAAAAAAGAAAAAGAAAAAGTCAGAAACATCTTGAGGCAGGCATAGTGCTGTCATCTGTCCAATATTGAAGATGATTTAAGAATAAGAAAGAAGAAGAGAACAAAGAAGAGAAAAAGAAGTTGCCTTAGGTGTACCTACCCAGAAAAGGACAAGGGCATTCCTGTAGTCATTGTGTTGTATTTTAGCTCTTAAACTTTTTAAGAGATTAGAATAATTTGACACATAGAAGATCTAAACCACTGAAGAGGCTCTGAAGCAGATAAAAGTAGAAAGAAAATAAAAAGCTAATTAGTTACAAACTAAGCTTAACCACAATTCGTTTAAACGATACTATTTACTCTTCACATGATTGGTTTTTCTTTTGCTTTATAGTATGACATAGTTTATATCTTTAAAGGGGAATTAAAATATTTCTGGGAATTTTTAAAAGTAAGTTCACACAGCCACATAAAAACTACAGAAACAGATAAAACCTATCTTCTCATTTATTCCCTAATCCATTCAAATTAAATATAAAAATCCAAGCAGCCACAGTGATATTCAAAAAAGCAAAAGTGAGACAAAACAAAATTCATTTGTCACCTGTGGAGGTAGTTAGCTCACCTAATCTTCACTCCAAACACCAGTAATTTTTAAAAGACAGAAATAAACATATGTTCTGCCTTCCCGGAAGGAACTATGTTTCAGGGTAGCCAAATAACCCAGTTGTGAAGAAAATGGTCTGCTTATAGAAAAATGCCAGCTAAAACATGTAGATAGAATTAGAGAATTAGAAATTCACCATTTTGAAACCCCTAATGAAATAATCAACTCAAGCAAGGATCATTAATAAATGCTAAACAATCAAGTAACTATTGATACAGAATATAACTGAATATACACATGGTACAAAGTTCACGTCACAGACTACTGGCTTGACCCAAGGGGGAATATAGCAGAGGAGATAGGCAGTGATCACCCTAACCTTGCGATCATCTCACCATCACTAATGATGGGATGTGAATACACATTATTGCCTATGAAATAGTCTTTAAAAAAAGAAGTTGAACCTGAATCTAACTAAACCTTGCAATGGGCTGAACGTGTATGTCTTCCCCAAATTAATGTGTTGACATCCTAACCCCAAAGGTGCTGGTATTAAAAGGTGGGGCCTTTAGGGGGTCATTAGATCATAAGGACAGAGGCTTCATGATTGGAATTAGTGCCCTTATAAAAGAGGCCCCAGAGAGCTAGCTAGTCTCTCCCACTATGTGAGGGCCCAGCAAGAAGGCCAATCTATGAACCAGAAAGTTGGTCCTAACCAGATATCAAAACCACATCCTCCTTGATTTTAAACTTGCTAGCCTCTAGGACTGTGAGAAATAAATCTCTGTTCTTTATAAGTCATCCAGTTTTTGGTATTTTGTTATAGCAGGCCTAAAAGCCTTTAGAACTAACTTCCAGTTAACCAGGAAAAAACAGAGTGAAAAGTTAAATGACACCATAAAAAGCAACCAGAAAATTCCAGAAGGGGAAATATTCTACAGGACAACTGACTAGTTTTTCAACAAGTCAATTTCACTAAATAAATACATAAACAAAGAGTATGGGTATTTTCCAGGTTAAAAAAGTCTTGAGCTAAATAATCAAATGCAATGTGTATCCCTTGATTAGAAGAAACTAATTTGAACAAACCAGCCACAAAAGATATTTCAGGGAGACCAAGCTGGAAGGATCACTAGAGGCCAGGAGTTTGAGACCAGCCTGGGCAACGTAGTAAGACCTCCATCTCTACAAAAACAATAAATTAGCTGGGCATGGTGGTGTGCACCTCTAGTCCTAGCTACTCAGGAAGCTGAGGCAGGAAGATCACTTGAGCCCAGGAGTTTGAGGCTGCAATGAGCTATGATTGTTTCACTGCACTTCAGGCTGTGTGAAAGAGCAAGACTTTGTCTCAAAAAATAAAAGGACATTTCATAATAATTGAGGAAATCTGAATGTGGACTGAGTAATAAATGATATAAAAAAGCCATTTTTTATTTTGTTTGAAAAGATGATTTTGTAACTATACAGGAAAATGTTCTTATTTTTTTAGAAATCTGTACTAAAGAATTTAGGGGTAAAATATCATTTTCTTTAATATACTTTCAAACACAAGCAAAAAATAGTCATGACACAAATATAGCAAAATGTTTACAATCTATGTTCTATGCTTGCCTGTGAGTGCCATTAATCTCATCTCTCTGCTTTTCTGAAAGTTTGAAAATTTCAAAGTTTTATAATAAATTTTTTTACATCCCATAATTTTATAATAATTTTTTTAAAGTTTGAAGCAAATCAACAACTATAGCTTCAAAAATATCCTGACCCACAATAAACATTGAACAGGGTATATTTCTCCCATTTCCTAAAAAAGTTGGCCCAGGAAGGAGTATGAGAGCTGCCATAGCTCTCCCAAGGCTCATTATTCTCCATCACTCCATGGGAAATCCCAAAATAAATTTTTTTAAAAGTTGTTTAAATTTATAATGTTTTTGATTCTATAATAATTTTATAATAAAATAATTGTAAAATGTTTTTGATTTTATAATTTATAAAAATTTTTATACATGTTTATGTTTGAAATGTCTATTTCAAACTTTATGAGATATTAAAATATAAGTAATATAGTTCATCATTTTAGAAATGCCATGCTTTTCTTCTCCAGCAATTACATAATCAAAGAGTAACTGTAGTTTTTCCTAGAACATTGCTTTGTAGGCTGGGCATGGTGGTTCATGACACTTTAGGAGGCCAAGGCAGGCAGATCTCTTGAGATCAGGAGTTTGAGACTAGACTGGGCAACACAGAGAAACCCTAGGAGTAGTAAAAACACAAAAATCAGCTGTGCGTAGTGGCGTGCACCTATAGCCCCAGCTACTCAGGAGGCTGAGGTGGGAAGATCACCTGAATCTGGGGAGGTCAAGGCTACAGTGAGCCAAGACTGTACCATTGCACTCCAGCCTGGGCAACAAAGTGAGACCCTGTGTCAAAAAAAAATGAAATTTAATTGAAAAAAAGAAAATTGCTTTGTAAAATTAACTTTTTCAATCAAAACCAAGATTTTTCAGATATAGAGAATGCAGCCCACTGGTCAGATTTGTCAGTTCAAAGAGAAAAATTTCTAGTTTCCTATTTTTCTAGCCTGCTTATGATTATCCAATAGGATATCAAAAAAGACCAAAGCCTTTGGGATCCATGTTCAGTATACCTGAGTCTAACTCAGGATGCCAAATCAGGAGACAAGCACATTCTCATCAATTTTCAATCATTCGAGACCAATTTTGCTTATAATTATCCAGTTCTTTTAGACCACCTTTCTCCTGAAGCCAGCCTTATGGCTATTCACTTCACTTTAGGATAAGCCCCCAAGAAGGTGAACAAAATGAGGAAATGATTGGTTAAAGTTGGCGTTTGAAATTCTGAAACATGTCCACCATTCCCTTCACCCATGCCCGCCCCTCTTAGAAGTCGTACTTTCAGATTATTTAAGAGTCGATGCTTCTATGTGGATTTTGTCAGCTGTCCTTTATAACAGCTAGTGCATTTAATTTGACTCTATTTTAAGCATATATTGACCTATGCTAATTATCTGTTAAAATAAATTCCACTCTTAGAGTTAATAAAGTGTGTTTGTCATGGAAGACCCATTGAAGTAAGAAGCTGAGGAGCCCTTATGGTAAAGTGGGACAAGAAATAATAAGACATAATAATTTTCCCATGCAAATCAACAACTGTAGCTTCAAAAATATCCTGACCCACAACAAGTATTGGACAGGCCATGTTTCTCTCACTCCCTAAAAAATTGGCTCGGGAAGGAGTATGAGAGCTCCCATAGCTCTCCCAAGGCTCATTATTCTCCATCACTCCACAGGAACAGCCTGTCAGAGAAGAGTGAAAGACCATTTGTCAACCTCTCTTCAACTCCCTGATTCTAGCCAAACTTCATCAATCTCAAGTGAGGAGCCAGAGAGAAATCATACCCCATATATCCAGCATCATTGTCTACTGGAGTCAAAAATCACAATTCCACTACCCACCCCAACACCACTGGCCCTGTTTCTCCCAATTGCTTTTTATTGTGTTTTTTAAAAAATCCTCTTTCCCTATCCCTGCAACACCGAGAAGGAGGAATTATAGTAGATAAATATGAAGCATGGAGATCCTTTAAAAATGTTTTTAATAATAAATGAGAAAATGAAAAGGAAAGGGTTGGGAAGGAAGGAGGGAATACAAATGCCAGGGAAATGTTCAGTTTTGCTTTTAAAGATGTTAACACTCATTTATACATCTGCAAGACACTCCCCTTAAAGACAAGTTCTATGAGTGTGGGTCTGGTTGCATGAATAAGGATAAAATTACCTTTTTAGACGATGTTTCCCACATATCATTCAGAGACCCCTGAAGTTAGGTATCCCTCTTGTAGATGTCCTTGAGATGCTGCTGGACCTGGGAAAGAGGAAACTGGGATACGGGTCTATGCCAAAAGGTGCTTCTAGTTATAGGACAGAGAGGAAAGGGGCAGAGGGAGAAAAACCCGAAGTCTGAGAATCTGGATTGCAGAAGACTACCGAGGTCGTGGGAGAAGGGAGAGAAAACAAGGATGAAAAGCGAAAGGGGAAGAGGCATGAAATGTTGTCAAATGTCAAAAGGCATTTGGAGAGAAGTTGGGAATTGCATTAAGAAAACCACTGCAAATCTCATTTCAGACCATTTAGAGATATGCCCCCTGGGAACTGCGAGCTCAGGCTGTTTAGCATCAAACAAATGGATCCACTCCATCCCTACCCTAATTAAATAAATCATTCAGTAATTCCACTGGGTTAAAGAACCAAAATATTAAAAACCTTCAGGACCTACTCTTGCCAAATATGTCAGGGATCGTGTGTGTGTGTGTGTGTGTGTGTGTGTGTGTGTGTGTGTGTGTGTGTGTTCTGAGACACCACTACTGTTAAATAGGCAGAGCTAAGACTTAGGGGACTGGCAGATTATTGCAAAAAGGGCACGGGGCAGAGGGACTATGTTGTGAGCCTGGGAAAGAAGTTTGTGTGGGGACTGTGGGCAGTGAACGCGTTGGGAACAATATGGAAAACTGGGAGCTGCCTTGGAATCTACAGGGCCGGGTAAGAGAATGTCCGAAAGAAAAATGAGCAGGTGCGGGATGTGTGCAGAGTCGGAGAAGAGTCCAGGGCGCCCGGAGTGGCTCCAGGAACGACGGACACCCCTCAAGGCTTTTGGGGGCGGTGGGTACTAATAGAACACAGTGTCCGGGGTGCGCCGGGGAGGCTGCGAGCACGGCGGGAGTGGGGCGCTGGAGGGTGAGGACGCGGGAGTGAGGAAGCAAAGCCTGGGCCGGGCAGGGGCCTCCCAGCTGGGCCCGGAGGCAGCAGGGGGACAAGGGCTAGGAGAGGGCATGGCGGCAGCGCGGCGGGAAGCGAGGGGCATCTGGACACTCACCCCGTTGGCCGCAGCCATCTGCCCCACGATCTCGATGGCCGTCCTGCTAAAGTACCTGCCGTCGCTGCCCACCACCGTGGTGCAGCACCGGCGGTCGCGCAGGTCGATGGACGATAGCACGCTCTGGATGAATTTGGGCAGGTAGTTGCGCTTGCCCCCGAAGAGGCCGGTAGGTCGCCGCAGACCCCCGCCGCCGGCCGGCCGCCGGTCTTGTAGGGCGCGGTGGGCACTGTCAGCACCGGGATGGGGCTCCCCTCCGTGGCGCCTCCTGGCCGGTCCTGCTGAGGCTTCCGGGGCCGGAGGCAATCTGCAGCCTGCCGGGGGCCTCCGCCCACCTGGCCGCGCACCGGGACTCCGCCTCGCGCCCAGGCCCCCTCTCCGGCAGGTCGGCACCCTGCGCCCTGCACCCGCCCGCCTGGGGACTGCCCGCCCCTCCTCTCCGTGCGGCTGCTCGCTGACTCCCTCGGCGGAGATTGCTTCTGCCTTCCTGTAAAGTTTTCTCCCGCCCACCTTCTCCGCTGCCAGACCGCCCGAGGTGTCCTCAGTTTCTCCCCAAGTTGGACTCACTTTCGGGGTGTCCCAAAAGCCTGATTCCAGGGCCTGCTAGCCCGACCCCAGTGACGCCTGCACCCGCGCCTGGCCCCAGCCTTCACGCGCAATCGCCGCCCTCCGGGGCACACCCTCCGCCAGAAAACAGCCGGTGGGCGGCGAGACTTTGGGCAGAGTCCGGGTTCCACTCCGGCGCCAGGCCCGTCTCCCTGTCTCCCTGGGAGTGCGCAGCCTACACGCACCAGTTTCTCTTTAGAACAAGCACGGGGAGGGATTTGGGAGGGGGCTGAAACCTTTTGCCATCGGCGAACAGCCTCAGCCAAAAATAACCCTGGAAAGGCGAGCTAAGAATGGTTATCTCCTGCCAGCGCTGAAATCGGAGGCTGGGCGCTGCATGTGGGGTGTGTGTGTGTGTGTGTGTGTGTGTGTGTACCCTCCCACCCCGACCATTTGTTGAAGGGAATCACCACTGTCAGACTTCAATCCAACAGGACCCACTCGAGCCATCCACACTTTCCCCAGCCTCCTCCAAAACAGCACACTTTCCGGTATGGATAATTCTTTTTTTTTTTTTTTCACTTGTTTGTTTGTTGTGGTGGTTGCAACAGCAGCAACACAGACGACACATATTTCCCTATTCTTCTCGCCCTTCTCACCCTCCCTACCAAGCTCCTGCCTTAGAAACAGCCTTGGCCTACACTGTATCTGTCCACACTGCCTGAACTCTTCCCTGAATTAATCGTTTTCAATAGGAGGGGGCTAAATCCCTTATTAATGCCCTACCAGGAGTGAATGAATAAAGCCAAGTTAAAGGGGAACTGGGTACCACATACTGTGCTAGGTTCCTTTGCATGTATCCTTTCATTCTGCTGGAGCTAAAGATGTTCTGCCTCCTCTCCATAAAACGCACCCAAACTCCAAAACCAGGAAATTCTCCATAGAAAATAGGAGTGAAGAGAGACAAGACTAACAGGATAAACCGCAAAGCAGGAAGAAAGTTTTGTCTCCCATTTCGCTCAAGGAATTTTTGGACCCACCAAGGCTACTGTCCTGAAAGATCCTGCTGCTTCTCCTTCCCCAAATATTGTCCACTTCCTGAGAGTAAGGCTGACTTGCCGCAGGCTTATAAAGTGTTTGGTCACAGTAAGACAACTGTGAGTAATAACACACATTGTATACTGTTTTGCAATTGATAAAAGGCTTTGCATCTGTTTTTTCTTTGGAGGCTGAAGAAAAGAAGAATGGTATTCACGCAGTTCCCATTTCACAGAGGAAAACAAGAGGACTTTTTCTGTGAAGTCAGGAAAGTGGTTACAATGGTAATTTCTGCCTGTCCGAATTATGTATTGCCCCTCCCCTTTCTATTAATAACATTGAAGTGTGATGGGACAACCACTGAAGCCGTCAGTTGAAACCTGCTGGGACTTTTTAGCCATTCTCTTCAACATAAAGAATGGGTGTTTTTGGAGGGGGTGAGAGGAATGGGGAAATGTTGTCAAAGAGTACAATGTTTTAGTTGAGACAGGAAGAATACATTTTGTTGAGATCTACAGCACAGCATGGTGACTGTAGTTTACAATGAAGTATTGTGTATTTCAAAATTGCTAAGACAATAAATTTCAAATGTTCTCACCACAAAAAAGATAGGTTTTGTGGTGATGAATCTATTAATTCTCTGGATTTAATTATTCCACAATGTATACATATATCATAACATCACATTATACCTCCGTAAATACATACAATTTTAATTTGTCAATTAACATTTTTTTAAAGGATAGTGTGGCCAGTTGGGGAGGTAGTTTTTTTTTTTTTCCTCTAGTCTCTACTCAGTCTCCAAGATCCCATTCCCCATAAAATTCCTGTCACCCAGGTGGAGTGCAGTGGCACAATCATGGCTCACTGCACCCTCTACCTCTTGGGCTCAAGCGATCCTCCCGCCTACAGGTACATGCCACCACGCCCAGCTAATTTTTGTAGTTTTTGTAGACATGGGGTTTCACCATGTTGCCTAGGCTGGTCTCGAACTCCTCAGCTCAATCAATCTGCCCACTTTAGCCTCCCACAGTGCTGGGATTACAGGTGGGAGCCACCAAGCCCAACCCATAAAGTTCCTAACTTTTTATCTCCCTGGGAGTGCACAGCCTACACACACCAGTTTCTCTTTAGAACATACTTAAGAGTCTTGGCTTAGCATCCAACAGACAGAACTTTAACACTTCTACGGATCTGTGCACCTGTCTATGGTGTGGGGTTTTTAAGATCTCTTTCTAATGACACTTTATTTTGCAAAGCAGGACAGTTTCATTCCCAGAAGAGCAGGTATGGTAAATCCTTTGTTCCAGTAATGAAGACAATGATCCAAACCCTAAGCCTCAGAGAAGCCCAGAAACCCTCCAGGCCTCCATCTCTCTGCTCCTAGCACCTGCCTCTCTCTTGACATCAACATCATTCTCCCCTCTCACAGCCCAGCTCCTTCCACAGACCCAGGGATTAGGCACCAGCACCTCAGACTAGATTTTAGAGAATTACCATTCAAGAGGCAATCCTCTTCCCTTGGTTCCAATTTCAAGGTTCTCAAAGACTGGAACAGTGCTAGTTTGAGGCAATGTGCCCCATCGCATAGCCAGAAAGAACCTTACAGTGAAAAGGAAAACAATTCTTCCAAAGTAAGGGGGTGCTGATCCCCAGAGGGAGGACAGATGGGCAAACAAACAGTACCCGGGCCACCACATGCTTCACACTCACTGATCAAGGACTTCTAAAACCACTTTTCTTTTCTCTGAATTTATATAGGATTTTGTATCACTCATAAAGGAATGTCTTATAGGCTGATAACACCTTTCTATTCATGCTTACACTTAACGTTTAGGCTAGGATAATTTCCTAACCTCAGTGTCCTCACTATAAGATGGGAATTATTATAATCCCTACCTCATAAATTGTTGGGAGGATTAAAATACTTAGTAAAGTGCCTGACTAATAGAAAGGCATTCAATAAATGTTAGCTATTCATGGTGTCATCATCATTATATTTACCATTATTACTAATCTCCTGTATTGCAAGAATTACAGTTTATATTTTTGTAGACCATCACTGTAGCTAAAGGGTCTTTGGGCCATAGGTGATATTCCATAAAGGTTGGTTAAATTGATCTGTGGTTTTTGACTATGGAAACTCAGAACTCCCTCAAAATGTACAAAACAGATTTACCTGCTAAATAAATCTCTTCAAAGCTGACCCCAGGTTTGATTGAATTAATTCCAATGAATTTGTCACAATGATGGAGAAAGGAAACTTAGAGGGCCCCACAGTTGTTTGCTGGTAAAATGAGAAGTTTGGATTAGATCAATGTTTCCCAAAATATTTTCCTCAGAATGTTAGTGCCCCTCGAATCCTGCACAAAGCAAGAGTTTCATGACCAAGTAGCTTTTAAAACTCCTGTACACTCTACTCCCATTCTTCACAATGCACACTTTCATATTAAAAGTTCTGAGAGGTCCTCAACAGAAGACATCACTTAACTTTTTTTTTTTTTTTTTAAGACAGATTCTCACTCTGTCACCCAGGCTGGAGTACAGTGGCCACCACTCCTGGCCTAAAAATTTTTTAACCTGGTGCTTCCCAATCTAAACTCACAGGGACCAGTTTTCTTAATGAAAGAGAATCAGACTAGCTTGTAACCATAGCTGGTGACACTCCCCTGCCCCATTCCTTGTATGTCCTCAGTGGACTAGGTCAGGAATAAATAAATTTTCCTGATTCTCAAGGGCTGGTCACTCCTTTGCACTGAGCTCAAAGCTTCTCTGTAGCATGGGTCACAATGAATGGTAGCCCTGATAGCCTAGAGTAGCTTTTCAGCCTTCTCTGAGCCTCTAAAGACTGAGGATCCTTGGCATGAAATGGAGCAACTGATATACCCTTGCTTCCCCTGGGGACTCTCTTGCTCTCAAAAAGGCATCAGCCATCATCTCCATCTAGAGAATATACTAGCTGACTCAGCTTGACCAGCCTGTAACAAAATGAGAATCTGGGTAAAATAAGCATTGAAACACTTCATTCCTTGTAGATTCACAAAACATATTAGCATATTAAAGACTATGAAGTTCTGCAGGAAAAAAAAACCTATTTAACTTTAATCCAACATTGCCAAGTTTTATTTGACCATGGAAGATTTTTCCAAAACACTTACAAACAGATCAAGGACATTAATCTTTCATGAAACACTAGATCCCCAAGGTCCTCTCCAGCTACATCATTCTGTGATTTTCTTTTTTATTTATGATGCATTAAAAGATTAATCTCTATCAGACTTCCATTTAGAAATTCACCAGAATGTGCAAAGGCAGCAGGTAAAATTGCTGAAGGGTATTATAAAAATACCCTCCAGTGATTTTTGAAACTTAAACTGAAATATTTATATAACTATATATTTCAGTTTGTATATTATATATATATGTATATACACACATATATATGTGTGTATATATATTGGTGTATGTATATCTATATCTATGTATATATGGCATTATATCCATTTTACAGATGCAGAAACTGAGCTTTAGAGGGGGTGAGCAATTGGTCCAAAGCCACACAGCACACAGGTAGTCATTGATAAAGGTAAAAACAAGAGTTGAAGCCTGAGGTGTAAGGACACAGAGACAAGTACACAAATGTTTACAAGTTACACATATGACACGTGCCTTTAACATGAATTTCTTGAACATTCATTTAGAGGCCTTACAATGAAGACATCAGAGTGGCAGCAAGTTCTGTTGGAATCAGGGGAGAGTGTTCTTCTATAATCCCCTGGCTAACAGGAAAGCACACTGATTTGGCCCATGGTAGTTATACACTCCCATTGAGTCAGGGGCCACTTCTATGCACACAGGAGGTACTAAAAATATGCTGTTGACTCATTGCCTCTAAGAGCAGAAGAAATGCCAAAAGTATAGGACAAGAGGCAGAAAAGCACACGGAAAAATGTCGTAGGGCAGTCCTCTGAGGAAGTGTTAGATCCCTTTGAAATCTGTCCAAACACTTTCTTGTGCTGGGGAAAGTCAATTACATATTTCAAGCAACCCCACATGTCATACGAGTATCTTGTACGTGTTTGTGTACTCGTGTCTGTGAACTTACATCTCAGACTTCAACTTCTCGTTCCCCACCCTTATCAATGACTGCCTGCATGGCCTTGGGCAAGTTGCTTTCCCTCTTCAAAGCTCAGTTTCTGCATCTATAAAATGGACATAATGCTACCTACCTCATGGGGTTAGTGATCACATTTAAGGAGCTAATATGTGGAAATTGCTTACACAGTACCTATCACATAATAAGGGTTTAATAAGTGTTTGATGTAATTGTTTTGATTATTACTACTATTACTAAAATAATAATTACTACAATAATAATGATTCTTATTCTCTATATTAGTATTATCTTTGAAAATGGGCATGGATTATGTCTATGTAACACTTTTGGCACAATATCTAGCATTATATCACACACAAATTAGAGAATTCATGTTATTAAGGATGAAAAAATATTTTTACTGACCCTTAAATTCTTCGTAAGTAACTGCAAAAGAAGCCATTATCCCAACACATGAAATAAAAAAGAAAATTCAGTTCCTCTGGAGTTTGTTTTTGGAGGTAGCCACAGGATACCTAATTTTTTTTTTCTTTTCAGAGAGACCGAGGGGCTCACTAGGTTGACCAGGCTGGTCTTGAACTCCTGGTCTCAAGCCATCCTCCCACCTCAGCCTCCCAAAGTGCTGGGATTACATGCATGAGCCACCACATCCAGCCTACCTAAAATATTGAATGCTGTTAATAAATCTCCTGAGGCCAGCATAAGAAGGTGATGGGCAAAACTAATGCAGGTATGTTTTTCTGGCTTTTTCATGTATTGGGCCAAACTTTGAAAAGCACTTACTATTAATGGCTAACTTGCAAAATTTGTGATTTATTAAAAGCAGATTTTAATTGTTTTACCTAAAAATAATAGGCCTCTGATCTGCCAAAGATGAAGATTTAATTTCTAGGTGTTCCCCACAATACCTAGAAACATCAGTGGAATCGAGTATTAAACACTTTAGAACTATTCTCATCAAAGTTCTTTAATATATCATACAGCAAAAGAAAACTTTCTTTTCTAAAGGCTTCTCTATACTTTTTTTAATAGTTGAATTTCATTTCTGAAGGCTCCTAAAAAGAATAGAATTTAGATCTTTATTAAAGAGGAAATATATTTTCCATGTTTAATTTAAATGACATTCCATCAGTCATTTGCAATCTTAGCCTACACAGAATTTTTTTTTTTTTTGGTAGTTTTTATGTTTGGCTTTAGGAGGGGATTCCCAATAATCTGTATATAAATATTTCTAATCTCTATATAAATATTTTAACATTTCAATGTAAATTAGTTTTTTAAAACTATTTTATCCATAAAAATAATGAATTTGCATGGCTGAGGGTGAAATAATATGTTACCAGGACCCCTCAGTTTTGGGGGTTGTGAGTAGATCCCATCTTCATGTTCCTCCAGCCCAGCCCAAGCCTGGCTCAGGTCCTCCTCCCCCATTTGCCAGGAACCACCGTCCCCAGGGATTCTATGTGCCCTGCCTGACCAGTGTTCTCCATCAGAGTTTACCAATCTTTTGTTCATTCCCTCAGAGCACAGCTAAGCAAGAGTACACTAATTTGAAAATTAACTCAAGCAAATAGAGGAACAATATCCCCAACACATTGCATTTTAACATAGGGTTTCCTGGACACACTGTTTCAACCCAAGAGTTGGGCTAATAGTAGGAGTTCCATCTGCTAAAATACGGCTGTCAGCTTCAGAGGGAAATTCATGAACGTCTTCATAGTTTGTTTTTACGTTTCACTTGGCACTGTTTCTAAAATTTCCTCTGAAGCCAAAAAATAAGTTATTTCCCAGCACACTGGGCACTTTTCATTTATCATTGGATTGATTTTTGTAACTTGCAGTAGGAGCTGAAATCGACCAGGGGGTTCTTATCCAACAGACAGCAGCAAAACTCTTTGTGTATCTGCGTTCCTTTCAACAAGCGTGACTTCCTCAATGGCATCATTCGTGAGCGTAACACAGAGCTCAGCAATAACGTTTCTTCACTAACCCTACCAGGTATCCAACATAGGATGTTACTTCCTTTCACTGTTTTCCGACTCCTGGCAGATATTAATCATTGGAATTTGGGAACAAGGAAATAGAATTTCTGAGAATGCTTGGGAATTCCCAAATTCATATGATTTTCATAACACTTCACTTACAAGTTTTTGAAAAATAATAAATGACTATAATAACAAGCAAATAGTCGTTTTTTTCTGTAACAGGATTATATGAAAAGTTTTAGTAGTCTTCTGTTTTAAAGAGATATGATAACAAATGATGATTTATTATTATTATGAGCCAACATATTGTAACAAGATTATAAAATCCAATAGCATTAATAGAGAAAACATTAAAAAGAAATGAATGTTATCACAAAATAAATGCTAAAGAAAAGTCCTTTAAAGATTGAAAGGTAACACCACAAATACTTAATGCTTTAATCGTTGTTTACATGACATTGTTATACAAGGCATCAATCATCCCCTCCAATACCATTTAAATAACATAACATTCTGATCTTCTGGCAAGATGAATAGCACTAGAAAGAAGCAACTGTCAAAATTGCAGATTTAAGGGTATATTTTGTTTCTAAAACTTGGCATTTCTTAGAAAACCTCTCATAGGATTTGTAAAACATATACTATGCCTAGGAACACATTAATATTTATTTGCAGAAATGGTTCACTGTTAGCAGTGGACAAGGCCATGAACACACACTTGTAACACAGCAACAGATACAAGAAAGTCTGACAGAGGCTCCTTTACTGCTCCTGTCCTGTTCACCTTAACTTTCATCTCCACATGTCAGTGCTTCCTCATCTTGCTTGACTTGAAGTCAGTGCATTTCTTCAAGCCAGTAAGGTCTCTATACTGACTATTAAGCTGTAATTTTCACAGGAAAATTAGAATGTTCCTTCCCATTTTCCTAATTTCTCAACTGATTTTTCTCAGAATTCAGAATCCATAAATATTGAAATGCCAGGAGAGAATTTCCAAATGGAAATGCTGTTCCCTTCGTCCATTTTCAGAAGAAACCGTAGGACAGTGTTATCCTTCTGTTCTCCAATTTTTTTTTCCTGAAAACTTATGGTTATCACCTCTTTAAGTGAGTAGCTCACAATTTTGCCTCCCCTGCAAATGGTCCCAAAACAGTGAAGTGGGTCCTCTTTAGCTGTGTCTTTAGTACATAATCCTGCATTTCTGACCATATGCAGGGAGTGTGACCCAGGGAAGGATCCCTGACTCAATGGGATTTCTCTTGCTGTCTCTAGAATTTGAACACCGGAACCCAGACGTACAGAGGCTGGGAGCCATCGTGGTGTGCTATATTGATGACGGCAGCAGTGGGTGGTGTGGGGGCAGTTAATTGACAGCTACCTGTTGCTGACATCCCAGGAACTGCCTGAACCTCCTCTTTCCCAGTCATAAGATATCTAAGATTCTGCAGTATTCTTCATTAAATCCTAGCATGGTTTAAGCTAGCCAGAATTAGGTTCTGTTGCTTTCAATCAACAGAACCTTAGCTAATACATTGTTATTTCCTGGTCTTTGTTCCTTTAATTTTCCAGGAAAAGAAGGGAAAATGGCTTACTGGTTTTAAAAAGAGACAAGGGACAACATACCATTTATGCAAAATTTAGAAGCACTCAAAGGAAACTCTGGAAAGTTCCTGAGACATATATATGTAGGGTCAGCATAAAACTTGAACAGTGTATCTAGATCATGGTTGCCATGGTTGCCTTGACACAATGAACATCTGTATCAAGATCATATTTTCTTGGTGGGACAGAGAGAAGCACAAGGCGGGACTCACATTTACAGTAATCCTTGTTTTCCAGGAACCATACAACCCAGTTTGTCCAGAGCTGTTCATCTTAAGTTTGTTATCCCACCATAATTATAAATAGAACCTCCTTTTTCTCTCAAGAATATCCCACTTTGGATGATAATTTCTGTGACTACCCATTAAGAATATTTAATAACTATAGAAAACTGCTTCTCTATATTTTTTGTATGTTTGAAACATTTTATAACAGAAATATCTTTAAAGTTATCACCTACACAGAATATAGCTGCCAAATGCTCCTACTCTGCTATTCTAACCATGAATCCCTCTGGGGCCCCTTCCTCCTACGGCGCTTGTAAGGATGAAATGAAATAAGCTCTATGAAGTGCCCAACAGTGACCAACACTGAATAAAATACAGCCACCATAGGAGGCCTTCCCTTATGTTCACCAAACTCCTGATAAGTTATTCGGTGATGTTTTAATCTTAATATTTTATGTAGATTATACATTCATCTGATTCAAAATGCAAAAGGTACAAAAGCGTATACAGTTAAAAGTTTCCCAACCCACTACCATTTATCTCCCTGGAGGCAACTGTTTCCAGATTTTTGAATATCCTTAAAGAATATCATATGTATGGAAAAGAAAGATTATATATTTATATGCATCTGTGTATGCATTTTCCTATGAGAGGCTCACAAAGTCTCCTTGAAGAGATATCATTATTACAAATACCCCTCAATTTACAATGGGGTTATATTCCAATAAACTTATGAAAATATTGTAAGCTGAAAATGCATTTAATACACTTAACCTACTAAACATCATAGCTTAGCTCGGCCTACCTTAAACACTCACATTAACCTACAGTTAGGCAAAATCATCTAACAGAAAGCCCATTTTATAATAAAGTGGACTTTGAATATCTCATGTAATATAATGAATACTGTACTGAAAGTGGAAAACAGAATGGTTGTATGAGTACTCAAAGTACAGCTTCTGCTGAATGTGTATTGCTTTCAAACTATCTTAAAGTTGAAAAATCATAAGTCAAAATATTCTAAGTCAGGGATTGTTTGTACTTCTACTTTACATGATGAAATTGAGCCTTGAAAAGATTAAGTGACTCGCCCAAGGTCACACTGGCAGTTAAATAGTGAAACTTGGATCCAAATTGTTCAGTCACTACATGTATTGTCTTGAAATTTGAAAAAGTGGAAGAGGAATTAAACTACTAAATTGAAGGACTATTTTAGGCATAGAAGAAGCAGATGCCTTCATGTCCAAGTGATTGTGAAAAGCCCACTTGCCCCAAAATATGTCTCCTGGTCATATGAAATTCCACCATTTCAGATTTTTACCTGGGGATTTAGAGTAATCTGCTGTTTTCCTAGAGCTCCCCTAAAATAGAAATAGAAAATTTTGGAAGGCTAAATATATGCTAACATTGGAAAACTCATTTTCTCCCCTTCGTAAGGCAAGGTACTGAAGGAGGGGGCCCTACGGGCCGTGCAGGGACATCCTGGAGGCATGGGGAGAAGAAACTGAAAGGCAAGTTTGTATGGAACAAAGAATACCGATCTCAGGATTCTCCCTTGAACCTGCCCTAACTTTGTTCAAATAGACTTAGCCACTGACCTGCTGTCAAAAGACCACAGCCAATCTGACTTGTTTTCAATATAATGATGAATATTGATTTGGTCCCTTCATCCAACATTCTCAGCTGGATCTTTTTTGACCAAGGATATACATTACTAGGTGAGTACCGGCAGTTAATTCTTCCACACGGGACTTCGGAGTTTCTGAGTTAACCAGAATCACCCACCTTAACATCTGCCAGTTTATACCCCAAGTCCTGACCAGTGCCCCCTACCTGCTATGCCTCATGTTTTCAATAGAGCATAAAATCAGAAATGAAAGATGAAACATCATAGCCAATATCACAGAAATACAAAGGATCCTAAGAAACTGCTAGGTATAATTACACACTAACTAATTGGATCATCTAGAAGAAATGGATAAATTCCCAGACACATAAAACCTACCAAGATTGACTCATGAAGAAATTTAAAAATCTGAACAGACTAATAGCAAGCAAGGAGGTTGAATCCGTAAGAAAATGTCTCCTATCAATGAGAAACCCAAAACCAGATGGCTTCCCAGATTAATTCTACCAAATATTTTAAGAAGAACTAATACCAGTCCTTCTCAAACTCTTCCAAAAAGCTGAAGTGGAGGGAATACTTCCAAACTCATCTTACAGGGCCAGCATTACCCTGATTCCAAAGCCAGACAAGAACACTACAAGAAAGGAAAATGACAGGCCAATATCCTTGATCTACATAGATGCAAAAATCCTCAACAAAATCCTAGCAAACCAAATTCAATAGCACATTGAAAGAATCATTCACCATGATCATGTCATGGTTCAACATAAGCAAATCAATACATATAATATACCATATTAGAAAAATAAAGGATAGAAACTATATGGCCATCACAATAGATATAGAAAAAGTTTTTGACAAAATTCGAAACCCTTTCATGGTGAAAAAAAAAACACCCAACAGATCACGTATTGAGGGACTGTATCCCAACAAAATAAAGGCCATATATGACAAACCCATAGCTAACACCATGATCAATGGTGAAAAGTTGAAACTTTTCCTCTACCATCAGGAACAAGACAAGGATGCCCACAGACACCACTTCTTAGGGTAATTAGGCAAAAGAAAGAAATAAAAGGCACCCTAATAGGAAAGGAAGAAGTGAAACTGTCTCTACTGACGGCATGATCTTGTTATATATAGAAAACCCTACAAACTTCACTAAAAAAAGGTTAGAACTCAACACAAAGAAGGGAACAATAGACACTGGGGGACTCCAAAGGTGGGAGGGAAGGATGGTGGGAGCAAGGGTTGAAAAACTACCTATCGATTACTATGCTCACTGCTTGGGTGGTGGGATCATTAGAAGCCCAAACCTCAGCACCATGCAATATACCTGTTTAAGAAACCTGTACATCTACCCTCCTGACTCTAAAATGAAACATACAATATTTAAAAAACAAAAACAAATAAATAAAATTTGAAAACTGTTAGAACTGAACTGATAGGTGAAATCAGTAAAGTTGTAGGATACAAAATCAACAGATAGAGCCTTGAACACAGCAACATCCAGCTGTCTGACACGAAAGTCTCAGGGGCAAGAAAACCTCTATATGAACTCAGAAACAATGAGCTAAGTTGTGTTTATGTCTGAAAGGATGTTAAGAACTTCATTCATGTTACATCAGAGCCAACAGAAAGAACCAACAGGAAACCTGTACCCAACAAACAGAAATGACAAGATGAAGGGAAAGCAGAGGTAAGGGCTTACCTTAGAAAGGGCAAGTGATTAGCTCAATATGCAATACAATGTTTGCTCCTGAGCCAAAAATTTGTACAATAATTTGGACATTACTTGCACAACCAGAAAAATCAGCCACTCATTAGGAAAATGTATTTCTGTAGAAGTCTTAGGACTCAGCTATCTATAATAACATGAAAAGACAATATTTTCATCCAAAATGAGTTTTTTTTGTTTGTCTTGGCTTGTTATTCTAACGTCAACAGCCTCTAAATAAACTGTTGAAGTACATGATATAACCACCTCTTTCTCCATCTTTCCCATTGCTCCCATAGGGTTTCAGTTGTGCAATTTCACCATTAGCAAAGCTTTTTGCTGAAATCTGGCTTTTCAAAGGGAGAGTATCCAGAAACAGAAGATGCTGATCTGGGAGGCTCTTCCTAATAGAACTGCTGCTTCAGTTTAACTTGAAAAAGCCCACACCCAGTTCCTAATGACAAACATCTGAACACCGGGTCTTCCCCTGAGCAAGACCATGCTATGCCTCCTGCTCGCTCTGTTCTATAAGCAACCCACAGATTGCTCCCTGTGAAGAGGAGCCTGCAAGGGGAGCAGCATTCCACCAGACCCTGATTTAGCAAGATATTTCCATATCATTCCCCCAACCAGCTGGAAGTCCTCCACTGCTCTTGTGTAAAAATCTAACTCATCTCGCTGAATTTCCTGATTTAAAAGTCTAATTCATTTCACCAAAAGTGTGACAGAAGGAAACCAAGTACACCATCTCTCTCTTACCAAACCAAAGCTATTGCATGTGCATTCTGGGGGGAAAACATGGTCGAAATATGTTATGGAGGGGGTGCCAGCCCAGTGTCATCCTCTTACTATTGCCATAGGATCTTGGCTGATGGCATCAGAGGAAAAACAAGTTTATCGATTACTTTCAACCATTAAGCTCACTCCTCCATGAAAAATATGTCACAAGTCCAATGTCTCTTATTAAAATAAGCACTGCAAAATATAAAGGAGTCACAGTTTTAAAATGGGACACACGTTCTCTAAGCGGTGAACCACGTTAGAGGTGAACTGTTTACAATGTATAAAGTCCCCTGGAGCCAGGGTTAGGAAGCGCATCTGTTCTTTGATGTTCTGGGATGAAGGAGAAAGGAAAATGTGCTGCCAGAAGTGAGTGGGAAGGAGCCCATGAGATAAAGGAAGTAATCCATTTGCTGATTGCAATAATAATGGTAATACACGAAGCTATACATACATACATACATACATGCAAACTTTCACATTTTTTTAAAAAAAGAACTTAAGTCTTCCACTCATGTAATCAGCCCTTATGAACTCTCCTGATTAGCTGCAAGGAAAATCTTCCTTTCTCCTCTTTCTTGCACCATCCTGGGCTCCCTTTTGACTTGTTTTTTTTAACTTATAAACGAACAGCTCATATTCTGAAGTTTGTAGTCCCCTCCCGCCCCCTCTCTCTCTATACGGCTCATTTACATTGGCAGCTGTCGTGCTGCTGGGCATCCTCAAACCCACAAGTTTCCCTTTAATGTTTGAGCAAACATGATCATGCACTAGGCATCACTGTGCCACTCAAAATGCTTTTTTGTTTTTTTTTATTGCATCTGAGAGAAATCTCAAGGTTGCAAACCTGGAGTCAGAATTGTATCCATGTGTCTCAGTGGGAAGAGTATCGTGTGAAGGAACAAGTTGATTCTACTAATCAAAAGGAATTTTTTTTGATATCAGGTCATCCTCCGAATGAATTTATATTACCGAGTGGAGGGTCACATGAAGAAAATGGTCAAACAGCACCACCTAGAGCAAGAGCTGAGAAGTGCAGCGGAGCCGGGCTGTGTCAGGAAAGAAAAGCAGCTGGGGCCTGGCTCAGCGCTCTCCCCTCTGCTCCTGTCTGCACGGAAAGATTAGGATGACAGTGGCAGGAAGCCTGTGCACCTAGTATACATCACTTGAAGGGAACACACAGATTCCAGTAAACAGTTGGAAGGAAATGTTAATACCAGGCTCTGCTAAACAATATGAAATGACTCCTAGATGAGACAAGCGACTTTCATCAAAGTTTCCTGATACCTGAAAAGACAGCCCAGGGGATCCTGCACTACATGTGGTGTATGTAAATTAAGCGGGTTTTTTTCCCCTTTGTAATCAAGGCTCATACACAAACAAAATCACACTTTAGAAATGGCCTATTTCAACTTGTAACTAGCTTGCTTTCAGGGGCTCCAGGTCAAAAAGAAATAGAGCACAAAGACGCTTTCTCCTTAGGGATCATACACAAATTCACTCTGTCCGTTTCTTTCCCACATGGAGCAACAAAGCCGTCAGACCTCTCCATCCACACATCGTCAGACCTCTCCATCCACACATCGGGTCCTTCCTGATTAAAGTGAGATAAATCACAGCCCTCTCTCTCCAGATGGCAGGCGACAAGAGGGGGATGCTTGCCTCAAGAAGTCCTCCCCATCCCTCTGCATTCATGCAAGCCCGAGTGGAGAGATGCAAGAAATTACGGATGCATTTTAATTCCCCAGACCCTGCAATTAAAAATGGAAATTTTTTGGCCACGCCTGTTGGCTCACGCCTGTAATCCCAGCACTTTCAGAGGCCGAGGTCGGCAGATCACCTGGGGTCAGGAGTTCGAGACCAGCCTGGCCAACATGGTGAAACCCTGTCTCTCCTAAAAATACAAAAATTAGCTAGGAATGGTGGTGGGCGCCTGTAGTCCCAGCTACTCGGGAGGATGAGGCAGGAGAATCACTTGAACCCGGGAGGCAAAGTTTGCAGTGAGCCAAGATCGCACCACTGCACTCCACTCTGGGTGACAAAGCAAGACTTCATCTCAAAAAATGTTTTTAAAAAATGGAAGTGTTGTTCTTCCATTTGTAAATGTGTTTTGGTAAAAGAGGGGCAGTTTAAGCAACCCTTTCTATTGTCTACATTGTTAAAATTCATCCAACATGGACTCTTGACTCTGTTTTGCCTGGGCAGACCCAATTCAAGCATTTACAACAGCTATAACCTCCTCAAATCAAAAAGAGGAATCAGCATTATTGCTAAGTTCAAATAAGGTCTTGTTTTATTTCATTTTTATTTTTGAATGCAGCCATTCCTCCATGTGCTGTCATCAGGTAAGATTGTCAGTCCTGATTAGGTAAAGGTATTATTACAAAATGCAATTCTTAAAAATTCAGTGTCTAACTACACTTTTAATAAGCCTTTCCCCCTCCCCTATGTATTCTCCCTTAGACACCCCTTCTCAAATTTAAAATCACAGAAACTAAAATATGATGCCTAAAGAGAGCCTAGCAACTGCCCAGTCCTCTAATTTGATGAGTGAGAGTACTGAAGCCGAGAGGAGGTCAAGTAATTTGTTCCCAATGTCTTAGATAAGAAGAAAATGACCAGCTGGGAAATCCCACTCATGTCAAGGCAGAGGCACAGGGCCACAGACTGTGGTTGAATTGTGCCACACTCCTACATCCTTCTTTAGGAATCACAGAACATTCCTGTGTTGAGTCGGAGTCACTGACTTCCTTTTCAGGCTGATTGAGTTCTGTCCTTACAGGCTGCGACAAGAAGTTTTGGTATTATGCTACACCAAGACCATTTATCTAGTTCAAGAAATGCACAGTCCTTAGAGCCCAGCAACTTTCCCCATGTCCAGTAAATGTAGCTTCTCCATTAGAAGCTGTCAGAATGGAGCCTTCTGGCTCGTCTTGATTTTGATTTGTGCAAGAATGAATGGTTGTGCTAAGACAGCTTTCCTAGCTGATAGAGAGCGAAACTTTTTTCTCATAATCTATAAAAAATTAAATTAGAACTTTTTTCTCATAATCTGTGAAAAAATATTAAATTAAATCTGGCTCGTCTTGATTTTGATTTGTGCAAGAATGAATGGTTGTGCTAAGACAGCTTTCCTAGCTGATAGTGAGCAAAACTTTTTTCTCATAATCTATAAAAAATATTAAATTAGAAGCATAGAGTTTATTTCATGACTTTTATCTTCCTGCAATTTTCTTGTGGGCATAAATGATTTGTTTTTATCCTGCCTGCCCCCCAATCCCTTTTCCAAGAGACTAAAAGAGTATCTAGTGCAAAGTGGAGACTCAAATATTTTTTAATAAACAGTGATCCCAGCCACCCAGTGCATGTTGCCAAATGCCAACCCCATAAATAATCAAACACATCATCTCATTCAGCCAATCAAAATCAAGTGCTACCTATTTTTTTAAGTTTTCATAGCCCTTGGGCATCTGCTTTCTCAGCATTTCCCAAACTTGAGTCATTCTCATCCTGCCATCCTAATTTTGATCTGTCAATTACCTCTACTATTATTTATTTCATGTATTTTTAAATAGACCCACTTTTGAAACTTAAATACATGCCTTTTAAAAGGAAGCTTTCTTACTACTATACATCAAAAGCCATTATTACTTGTTCTAAGTACTCATAACAAGATGGTCACAACTATTAAAATTTACTAATGTGCATCCACATACTCTCTAAATTCATGGAGCATCTGCACACACTTTAAGAAACAATTCTGCATTACTCACTCAATTTTCTTGACATCCTTCTGAGGCAGGACAAACCTTGGGCCCAAAGAATTGAGGTAGGAGTCCAAGCAAGTTGCCAGCCACATAAAGGCAAACCTTGGCTCGGAAGTCAGGACTACCAGCCCCTAGGTTATGGTTCATGCTCTTTCCTCTGCTCTCCAGAACCTCCTATCTCCAAGTGTAGTTAGCAGCCCAGATGCAGCAGCATCCTCTAGAGACTTGTTAAAAATGCAGAAGCTCAGGCTCCACCCCAGGCCTATGCAGACTGAATCTGCATTTTAACAAGGTCCAGGTAATACACGTGCACATTAAGTTTGAAAAGGCCTGGTCTAGATCAGCGGTTCTCTAACTTAGCAGCACATTAGAACCATCTGTAGAGACTTTAAAAATACCAGTGCCTGGGCTTCACCTCCCAGAGAATCTGACTTAAGTGTCTGGGGTTAGCCCTGAGTCTAGGTATTTTTAAAAACTCCTCAGCTTATACAAAGCTGGCAGGGCCGGGCACAGTGGCTCATGCCTATAATCCCAGCAGTTCGTGAGGCCAAAGTGGGCAGATTGCTTGAGTCCAGGAGTTTGAGACTAGCCTGGGCTAAAACCCCATCCCTACAAAAAAAAAAATACAAAAAGTAGTTGGGCATGGTGGTGGCACATACCTGTAGTCCCGGCTACTCAGGAGGCTGAGTCCTCACTTCAACCCAGGAGGTCACGGTCTGGTCAACAGAGCAAGACCCTGTATCAAAACAAAGAAACAAGCAAACAAAAAATGCTAGCAGCTTACCAGCTAGGGAGGCCTGTAGAGCCAAGTTTTCCAAATGGGGCTACATTAGTTGTTCCAGAACTTTAGCTGCATCAAAACCACCTGGATGGCTTGTTCAGCTACAGAGGGTCTGGCCATGCCCCTAGAGTTTCCAGCTGAGGGTCTGGAATGAGGCCCGATGATTTGCATTTCTAACAATCTCCAGGTGATGCTGATGCTGTGGGTCCAGGGACCACATTTTGAGAATCTATGCTAAATGAATCGGAGAAGACCAAAGCTCAAACTTATTCCAAGAACTTTTCAAGGCCCACCTGCAAGTTGTAGTGGAAGTAAGCATCTAAGGGTGCAAAAAAGTTTCACTGTAGACTAAGGCCTTTTACCTGAGCTCTCAAATGTTCACATTTCTCTTATCAACCTAAATAACAAACAGAGAGAGGCTCTCCACAAGCAAAAGATATTCGTTTGGAAACAGAGCCTTGCAATAGAAACAGGCAAGCCAGAGTAAACTATATGCATATTCACGGAGGTAAAGGAAGACAAAAGAAAAAATGAGGAAGATTATATGATCATTTGGAAATGATTATCCTTGGCTACAAAGATCAATAACAAAGGTGATGCCAGGCCCAGGTTGGACAGGCAGTTGTTGGGCAAATATCCTTCAGAAGCATTGTTGTGTGCAAAGTTGCAATGGGCTTTGTGCAAGATTGTGTTTTTTGCAGTCTTCTGTGATAAGTTTTTGTTATCAGGCATACAAGCCCAAGAATCCTTTTTTGCATGGCCTTCCCTGGCTCTATTTGTCAGGGTTTTGGTTAGGGGAGGGGTATTTTTAACACTCTCAATGTAAAAAATGCCATAAGGTAGGTACCCCAATTGCTTGTTTCGTCTTCATAAAATAACTTTTCCACCCGAACAAAGTCTACACATAAATTGTAAAAATACCCTGGCATGTAGTCCCTGGAAAAGTCTGGAGTCATTCTCGGGGTTCCCACCCAGGTGGGCAAGCATAGCCACCACAGATAAACACAAAGTAGGGGTCCCCGCTGGGGTTCAGCGGCAGGCAGTGGCCCTGGTTCTGATATTTGGCTGAAAACACAGCTCCTGTTTGTCACCCTCAGGACATTTCAGCTATTTCCTAGATAATAATCTCACTTCACCCTGCACAAAACAGGCACATGATCACGTCACTCTGACCTGGTTTGAGTCCAAGGAGAATTTTGTTTTTAAAATAATTTAGGTTAGTAGTTAAAATATGAACTTTGGGCCAGAAGTGGTGGCCCATGCCTAAAATCCGAGCAGTTCGTGAGGCCAAAGTGGGCAGATTGCTTGAGTCCAGGAGTTTGAGACTAGCCTGGGCTAAAACCCCATCCCTACAAAAAAAAACTACAAAAAGTAGTTGGGCATGGTGGTGGCACATACCTGTAGTCCCGGCTACTCAGGAGGCTGAGTCCTCGCTTGAACCCAGGAGGTCACGGTCTGGTCAACAGAGCAAGACCCTGTATCAAAACAAAGAAACAAGCAAACAAAAAATGCTAGCAGCTTACCAGCTAGGGAGGCCTGTAGAGCCAAGTTTTCCAAATGGGGCTACATTAGTTGTTCCAGAACTTTAGCTGCATCAAAACCACCTGGATGGCTTGTTCAGCTACAGAGGGTCTGGCCATGCCCCTAGAGTTTCCAGCTGAGGGTCTGGAATGAGGCCCGATGATTTGCATTTCTAACAATCTCCAGGTGATGCTGATGCTGTGGGTCCAGGGACCACATTTTGAGAATCTATGCTAAATGAATCGGAGAAGACCAAAGCTCAAACTTATTCCAAGAACTTTTCAAGGCCCACCTGCAAGTTGTAGTGGAAGTAAGCATCTAAGGGTGCAAAAAAGTTTCACTGTAGACTAAGGCCTTTTACCTGAGCTCTCAAATGTTCACATTTCTCTTATCAACCTAAATAACAAACAGAGAGAGGCTCTCCACAAGAAAAAGATATTCGTTTGGAAACAGAGCCTTGCAATAGAAACAGGCAAGCCAGAGTAAACTATATGCATATTCACGGAGGTAAAGGAAGACAAAAGAAAAAATGAGGAAGATTATATGATCATTTGGAAATGATTATCCTTGGCTACAAAGATCAATAACAAAGGTGATGCCAGGCCCAGGTTGGACAGGCAGTTGTTGGGCAAATATCCTTCAGAAGCATTGTTGTGTGCAAAGTTGCAATGGGCTTTGTGCAAGATTGTGTTTTTTGCAGTCTTCTGTGATAAGGTTTTGTTATCAGGCATACAAGCCCAAGAATCCTTTTTTGCATGGCCTTCCCTGGCTCTATTTGTCAGGGTTTTGGTTAGGGGAGGGGTATTTTTAACACTCTCAATGTAAAAAATGCCATAAGGTAGGTACCCCAATTGCTTGTTTCGTCTTCATAAAATAACTTTTCCACCCGAACAAAGTCTACACATAAATTGTAAAAATACCCTGGCATGTAGTCCCTGGAAAAGTCTGGAGTCATTCTCGGGGTTCCCACCCAGGTGGGCAAGCATAGCCACCACAGATAAACACAAAGTAGGGGTCCCCGCTGGGGTTCAGCGGCAGGCAGTGGCCCTGGTTCTGATATTTGGCTGAAAACACAGCTCCTGTTTGTCACCCTCAGGACATTTCAGCTATTTCCTAGATAATAATCTCACTTCACCCTGCACAAAACAGGCACATGATCACGTCACTCTGACCTGGTTTGAGTCCAAGGAGAATTTTGTTTTTAAAATAATTTAGGTTAGTAGTTAAAATATGAACTTTGGGCCAGAAGTGGTGGCCCATGCCTAAAATCCGAGCAGTTCGTGAGGCCAAAGTGGGCAGATTGCTTGAGTCCAGGAGTTTGAGACTAGCCTGGGCTAAAACCCCATCCCTACAAAAAAAAACTACAAAAAGTAGTTGGGCATGGTGGTGGCACATACCTGTAGTCCCGGCTACTCAGGAGGCTGAGTCCTCGCTTGAACCCAGGAGGTCACGGTCTGGTCAACAGAGCAAGACCCTGTATCAAAACAAAGAAACAAGCAAACAAAAAATGCTAGCAGCTTACCAGCTAGGGAGGCCTGTAGAGCCAAGTTTTCCAAATGGGGCTACATTAGTTGTTCCAGAACTTTAGCTGCATCAAAACCACCTGGATGGCTTGTTCAGCTACAGAGGGTCTGGCCATGCCCCTAGAGTTTCCAGCTGAGGGTCTGGAATGAGGCCCGATGATTTGCATTTCTAACAATCTCCAGGTGATGCTGATGCTGTGGGTCCAGGGACCACATTTTGAGAATCTATGCTAAATGAATCGGAGAAGACCAAAGCTCAAACTTATTCCAAGAACTTTTCAAGGCCCACCTGCAAGTTGTAGTGGAAGTAAGCATCTAAGGGTGCAAAAAAGTTTCACTGTAGACTAAGGCCTTTTACCTGAGCTCTCAAATGTTCACATTTCTCTTATCAACCTAAATAACAAACAGAGAGAGGCTCTCCACAAGAAAAAGATATTCGTTTGGAAACAGAGCCTTGCAATAGAAACAGGCAAGCCAGAGTAAACTATATGCATATTCACGGAGGTAAAGGAAGACAAAAGAAAAAATGAGGAAGATTATATGATCATTTGGAAATGATTATCCTTGGCTACAAAGATCAATAACAAAGGTGATGCCAGGCCCAGGTTGGACAGGCAGTTGTTGGGCAAATATCCTTCAGAAGCATTGTTGTGTGCAAAGTTGCAATGGGCTTTGTGCAAGATTGTGTTTTTTGCAGTCTTCTGTGATAAGGTTTTGTTATCAGGCATACAAGCCCAAGAATCCTTTTTTGCATGGCCTTCCCTGGCTCTATTTGTCAGGGTTTTGGTTAGGGGAGGGGTATTTTTAACACTCTCAATGTAAAAAATGCCATAAGGTAGGTACCCCAATTGCTTGTTTCGTCTTCATAAAATAACTTTTCCACCCGAACAAAGTCTACACATAAATTGTAAAAATACCCTGGCATGTAGTCCCTGGAAAAGTCTGGAGTCATTCTCGGGGTTCCCACCCAGGTGGGCAAGCATAGCCACCACAGATAAACACAAAGTAGGGGTCCCCGCTGGGGTTCAGCGGCAGGCAGTGGCCCTGGTTCTGATATTTGGCTGAAAACACAGCTCCTGTTTGTCACCCTCAGGACATTTCAGCTACTTCCTAGATAATAATCTCACTTCACCCTGCACAAAACAGGCACATGATCATGTCACTCTGACCTGGTTTGAGTCCAAGGAGAATTTTGTTTTTAAAATAATTTAGGTTAGTAGTTAAAATATGAACTTTGGGCCAGAAGTGGTGGCCCATGCCTAAAATCCGAGCAGTTCGTGAGGCCAAAGTGGGCAGATTGCTTGAGTCCAGGAGTTTGAGACTAGCCTGGGCTAAAACCCCATCCCTACAAAAAAAAACTACAAAAAGTAGTTGGGCATGGTGGTGGCACATACCTGTAGTCCCGGCTACTCAGGAGGCTGAGTCCTCGCTTGAACCCAGGAGGTCACGGTCTGGTCAACAGAGCAAGACCCTGTATCAAAACAAAGAAACAAGCAAACAAAAAATGCTAGCAGCTTACCAGCTAGGGAGGCCTGTAGAGCCAAGTTTTCCAAATGGGGCTACATTAGTTGTTCCAGAACTTTAGCTGCATCAAAACCACCTGGATGGCTTGTTCAGCTACAGAGGGTCTGGCCATGCCCCTAGAGTTTCCAGCTGAGGGTCTGGAATGAGGCCCGATGATTTGCATTTCTAACAATCTCCAGGTGATGCTGATGCTGTGCGTCCAGGGACCACATTATGAGAATCTATGCTAAATGAATCGGAGAAGACCAAAGCTCAAACTTATTCCAAGAACTTTTCAAGGCCCACCTGCAAGTTGTAGTGGAAGTAAGCATCTAAGGGTGCAAAAAAGTTTCACTGTAGACTAAGGCCTTTTACCTGAGCTCTCAAATGTTCACATTTCTCTTATCAACCTAAATAACAAACAGAGAGAGGCTCTCCACAAGAAAAAGATATTCGTTTGGAAACAGAGCCTTGCAATAGAAACAGGCAAGCCAGAGTAAACTATATGCATATTCACGGAGGTAAAGGAAGACAAAAGAAAAAATGAGGAAGATTATATGATCATTTGGAAATGACTATCCTTGGCTACCAAGATCAATAACAAAGGTGATGCCAGGCACAGGTTGGACAGGCAGTTGTTGGGCAAATATCCTTCAAAAGCATTGTTGTGTGCAAAGTTGCAATGGGCTTTGTGCAAGATTGTGTTTTTTGCAGTATTCTGTGATAAGTTTTTGTTACCAGGCATACAAGCCCAAGAATCCTTTATTGCATGGCCTTTCCTGGCCCTATTTGTCAGGGTTTTGGTTAGGGTAGGGGTATTTTTAACACTCTCAATGTAAAAAATGACATAAGGTAGGTACCCCAATGACTTGTTTGGTCTTCATAAAATAAATTTTCATAAAATCTCTGTAAACGTGGAAATATCTACACCGCTATCTCTGTAAATGTGTAAACATTTACAACGCTATCTGTATAAACATGGAACTATTTACACCGTCGTCTCTATAAACATGGAAATATCTACACCACTATCTCTATAAACATGGAAATATCTACACCGTTATCTCTATAAACATGGAAATATCTACACCGCTATCTGTATAAACATGGAAATATCTACACTGATGTCTCTATAAACATGGAAATATCTACACCTCTATCTGTATAAACATGGAAATATCTACACTGATGTCTCTATAAACATGGAAATATCTTCACCGCTATCTGTATAAACATGGAAATATCTACACCGCTATCTCTATAAACATGGAAATATCTACACCGCTATCTGTATAAACATGGAAATATCTACACTGATGTCTCTATAAACATGGAAATATCTACACCTCTATCTGTATAAACATGAAAATATCTACACCACTGTCTCTATAAACATGGAAATATCAACAATGCTATCTCTATAAACACGCAAATATCTACATCACTGTCTCTATAAACATGGAAATATCTACACCGCTATCTCTATGAACATGGAAATATCTACACCGCTGTCTCTAGAAACATGGAAATATCTACACCGCTATCTCTATAAACGTGGAAATATATACACCGCTATCTCTAAAAACATGGAAATATCTACACCGCTATCTCTATAAACGTGGGAATATCTACACCGCTAACTCTATAAACCTGGAAATATCTACACCGCTATAAGTATAAATGTGGAAATATCTACACCGCTATCTGTATAAACATGGAAATATCTACACCGCTATCTCTATAAACATGGAAATACTTACACCGCTATCTGTATAAACATGGAAATATTTACAAAGCTATCTCTATAAACATGGAAATATCTACACCGCTATCTCTATAAACATGGAAATATCTACACCACTATCTGTAAAACATGGAAATATATACAACGCTGTCTGTATAAACATGGAAATATATACACGGGTATCTGTTTAACCATGGAAATATCAACACCACTGACTCTATAAACATGGAAATATGTACACCGCTATCTGTATAAACATGGAAATATCTACACCGCTGTCTCTATAAACATGGAAATATCTACACCGCTATCTGTACAAACATGGAAATATCTACACCGCTGTCTCTATAAACCTGGAAATATCTACACCGTTATCTGTATTAACGTGGAAATACCTACACCGCTATCTGTATAGACGTGGAAATATCTAGATCGCTATCTCTACAAACGTGGAAATATCTACACCGCTATCTGTATAAACATGGAAATATCTACACCGGTATGTGTATAATCGTGGAAATATCTGCACCGCTATGTGTATAATCTTGGAAATTTCTACACCGCAATCTGTATAAAAGTGGAAATATCTTCACCGCTATCTGTATAAAAGTGGAAATATCTACACCGCTATGTCTATAATCGGGGAAATATCTACACCGCTATCTGTATAAACGTGGGAATATCTACACCGCTATCCCTATAAACGTGTAAACATTTACACGGCTATCTGTATAAATATGGAAATATTTACACAGCTATCTCTAAAAACATGGAAATATCTACACCGCTATGTCTATAAACATGAAAATATTTACACCGCTATCTGTATAATCATGGAAATATTTACACCGTTATCTGTAAAAACTTGGAAATATTTACACCGCTATGTCTATAAAAATGAAAATATCTACACCGCTATCTCCATAAACATGAAAATATATACACTGTTGTTTGTATGAACATGAAAATATCTACACCGCTATCTCTATAAACATAGAAATATCTACATTGCTGTCTGTATAAACATGGAAATATCTACACAGCTATCTGTATAAACATGGAAATATCTACACGGCTATCTGTATAAACATGGAAATATCTACACGGAAAGCTGTATAAACATGGAAATATCTAGACAGTCATCTCTATAAACATGGAAATATCTATACCGCTATCTGTATAAACATGGAAATACCCACACCGCTATCTGTATAAACATGGATATACCCACTCCGCTATCTGTATAAAGATGGAAATATCTGCACCGCTATCTCTATAAACATGGAAATATCTGCAACTCTATCTGTGTATACAGAGAAATATCTACACGGCTATTTGTGTAAACATGGAAATATCTTCACCGCTATCTGTACAAAGATGGAAATATCTACACCACTATCTGTAAAACGTGGAAATATCAACACCGCTCTCTGTATAAACCTGGAAATATCTACACTGATATCTGTATAAACATGGAAATATCTACACCACTATCTGTATAAACAAGGAAATATCTACACCGCCGTCTGTATAAACATGGAAATACCTACACCGCTATCTGTATAAATATGGAAATATCCACACCACTATCTCTATAAACGTGGAAACACCTACACCGCTTTCTCTATAAACATGCAAATATCTACACTGCAATCTCTATATACATGGAAATATCTACACCACCATCTCTATAAACATGAAAATATCTACACCGCCATCTTCAGATACATGGATGTATCTACACCGCCATCTTTATAAACATGGAAATATCTACACCACTATCTGTATAAACATGGAAATATCTTCACTGCCATGTGTATAAACATGGAAATATCTACATCGCCATCTGTATAAAGATGGAAATATCTACACCGGAATCTGTATAAATATGGAAATACCTACGCCGCTGCCTCTATAGACATGTAAATATCTACACCGCTATCTGTATAAACATGGAAATATCTACACTGCCATCTGTATAAAGATGGAAATATCTGCACCGTGAGCTTTATAAACATGTAAATATCTACACCGCTATCTGTATAAACATGGAAATACCGACACCGTTATCTGTATAAACATGGAAATATCTACACCGCTATCTCTATAAACATGAAAATACTTACACCACCATCTCTATAAGGAAGGAAATATTTACACCGCTATCTCTATAAACATAGAAATATCTACACCGACATCCCTATGAACACGGAAATATCTACACCGCCATCTGCATAAACATGGAAATATCTACACAGGCATCTGTATAAACATGGAAATATCAACACTGCCATCTGTATAAACTTGGAAATATCTACACTGACATCTGTAGAAAGATGGAAATATCTACAAAGCGATCAGTATAAACATGGGAATTTCTACACAGCTATCTGTGTAAACTTGGAAATATCTTCACCGCTTTCTGTGTAAATTTGGCAATACCTACAGCGCAATCTGTGCAAAGATGGAAATAACTACACCGCTATCTCTGTAAACATGGAAATATCTACACCGCTATCTGTATAAACATGGAAATATCTACACTGCCATCTGTATAAACATGGAAATATCTACAGCGCCATCTGTATAAACATGGAAATATCTACACTGCCATCTGTACACACATGGAAATATCTACACAGCCATCTGTATAAACATGGAAATATCTACACTGCCATCTGTATAAAGATGGAAATATCTACACCGCGAGCTGTATAAACATGGAAATATTTACAACGCTATCTGTATAAACATGGAAATACCAACACCGTTATCTGTATAAACATGGAAATATCTACACTGCTATCTCTATAAACATGAAAATACTTACACCACCATCTCTATAAACATGGAGATATTTACACCGCTATCTCTATAAACATAGAAATAACTACACCGCCATCTCTATAAAAATGGAAATATATACACCGCCATCTGCATAAACATGGAAATATCTACACAGACATCTGTATAAACATGGAAATATCTACACAGACATCTGTATAAACATGGAAATATCTACACTGCCATCTGTATAAACTTGGAAATATCTAAACTGACATCTGTAGAAAGATGGAAATGTCTACAAAGCGATCTGTATCAACATGGGAATTTCTACACCGCTACCTGTAAAAACATGGAAATATCTACACCGCTATCTGTATCAACATGGAAATAAGTACACCACAATCTATATAAACATGGAAATATCTAGAATGCTATCTCTGTAAACATGGAAATATCTACACAGCTATCTGTGTAAATTTGGCAATACCTACACCGCAATCTGTGCAAAGATGGAAATACCTACACTGCTATCTCTGTAAACATGGAAATATCTACACCGATATCTGTATAAACATGGAAATATCTACACTGTCATCTGTATAAACATGGAAACACCTACACCTCTTTCTCTATAAACATGAAAATATCTACACTGCTATCTCTTTATACTTGGAAATATCTACACCGCCATCGGTACACACATGGAAATATCTACACAGCCATCTGTATAAACATGGAAATATCTACACTGCTCTCTCTATAAACATGGAAATATATACACCGCTATCTGTACAAACATGGAAATATCTACATCGCTATCTCTATAAACAGGGATATATCTCCACCGCTATCAGTATAAACATGGAAATATCTACACCGCTATCTGTATAAATATAGAAATATCTTCACTGCCATGTGTATAAACATGGAAATATCTACACCGCCATCTGTATAAACATGGAAATAGCCACACCGCTATCTGTATAAACCTGGAAATATCTACACCGCTATCTCTATAAACATGAAAATACTTACACCACCATCTCTATAAACATGGAAATATTTACACCGGTATCTCTATAAACTTAGAACTAACTAGACCGCCATCTCTATAAACATGGAAATATCTACACCGCTATCTGCATAAACATGGAAATATCTACACAGACATCTGTATAAACATGGAAATATCTACACAGCCATCTGCATAAACATGGACATATCTACACAGCGATCTGTAGAAACATGGAAATATCTACACCGCTATCTGTATAAACATGGAAATAACTACACCGCTATCTGTATAAAGATGGAAATATCTACACCGCTATCTCTATAAACATGGAAATACCTACACCGCTTTCTCTATAAACATGGAAATATCTACACTGCAATCTCTATATACATGGAAATATCTACACCGCCATCTGTATAAACATGAAAATAACTACACCGCCATCTTCAGAAACATGGATGTATCTACACCGCCATCTGTATGAACATGGAAATATCTACACCACTATCTGTATAAACGTGGAAATATCTTCACTGCTATGTGTATAAACATGGAAATATCTACACCGCCATCGGTATAAACATGGAAATATCTACACCGCTATCTCTATAAACAATGAAATATCTACAACGCTATCTGCATAAACATGGAAATATCTACACCGCTATCTTTATAAACATTTAAATATCTACACCGCTATCTGTATAAACATGGAAATATCTACAACGCTATCTGTATAAACATGGAAATATCTACACCGCCATCTGTATAAACATGGAAATATCTACACAGACATGTGTATATACACGGAAATATCTACACCGCTGTCTATATAAACATGGAAATTACTACACCGCTATTTGTATAAACATGGAAATATCTCCACTGCTATCTCTATAAACATCGAAATATCTACACCGCCATCTGTATAAACATGGAAATACTTACAAAGTTATCTGTATAAACATGGAAATATCTACACCGCCATCTGTATATACATGGAAATATCTACAATGCCATCTGTATAAACATGGAAATATCTACAGTGCCATCTGTATAAACATGGAAATATCTACACTGCCATCTGTATAAACATGGAAATATCTACAGCGCCACCTGTATAAACATGGAAATATTTACACCGCTATGTGTATAAACATGGAAATATCTACATCGCTATCTGTATAAATAGGGAAATATCTCCACCAGTATCTGCATAAACATGGAAATATCTACAACGCTATTTGTATAAACATGGAAATATCTACACCGTTATCTGTATAAACATGGAAATATCTACAACTCAGTCTCTGAAAACATGGAAATATCTACACAGCTATCTGTGTAAACTTGGAAATATCTACACAGCTATCTGCGTAAACATGGAAATATGTACACGGCAATCTGTGCAAAGATGGAAATAACTACACCGCTATCTCTGTAAACGTGGGAATATCTACACTGCTGCCTGTATAATCATGGAAATATCTAGACCGCTGTGTTTATAAACAAGGAAATATCAACACCGCCATCTGTAGAAACATGGAAATATCTACACCGCAATCTGTATATACATGGAAATACCTACACCGCTATGTGTATAAACCTGGAAATGTCTACACCGCTATCCCTATAAACGTAGAAATACCTACACCGTTATCTCTATAAACATGGAAATATCTACAGCGCCATCTCTATAAACATCGAAATATCTACACTGCCATGTGTAAAAACATGGAAATATCTACACTGTCATCTGAATAAACATGGAAATATCTGCACCACCATCTGTATAAACATGGAAATAGCTACAATACCATCTGTATACACATGGAAATATCTGCACAGACATATGTATAAATATGGAAATATCTACACCACAATCTGTATAAACATGTAAATATCCACACTGCCATCTGTAGAAAGATGGAAATATCTACACCGCTATCTCTATAAACATGAAAATATCTACCCTGACATCTCCATAAAGATGGAAGTATATACTCCGCCATGTGTATAAACACGGAAATATCTACACCACCATCTGTGTAAACATGGAAATATCTACACCGCTATCTGTATAAACATGGAAATATCTACACGGCCATCTGTGTATAGATGGAAGTATCAACACCGCCATCTGTACAAACATGGAAATATCTACCCCGCTATCTCTATAAACATGGGAATATCTGCACTGCCATCTGTAAAAACATGGAAATACCTATACAGTCATCTGTATAAACATGGAAATATCTACAATGCCATCTGTATACACATGGAAATATCTACACAGCCATCTGTATAAACATGTAAATATCTACACTGCTATCTCAATAAACATGGAAATATCTACACCGCCATCTCTATAAACATGAAAATATCTACACTGTCATCTCCATAAACATGGAACTATCTACTCCGCCATCTGTATAAACATGGAAACATTTACACCGCCATCTGTGTGAATAACGATATATCTACAATGCCATCTGTATAAAGATATAAATATCTGCACAGCGAGCTGTATAAACATGGAAATAACAACACCGCTATCTGTATAAACATGGAAATATCTACGCAACCATCTGTATAAAGATGGAAATATCTACACGGCAATATGTGTACAGATGGAAATATCAACACCGCCATCTGTACAAACATGGAAATATCTACACGGCTATCTGTATAAACATAGAAATATCTACACTGCAGTCTGTATAAACGCGGAAATATGTACACCGCAATCTGTGCAATTATGGAAATATCTACACCTCTATCTCTGTAAATATGGAAATATCTACACCGCTATCTGTATAAACATGGGAATATCTACACCGTTATCTGTATAAACATGGAAATATCTACACCACAATCTGTATAAAGATGGATATATCTACACCGCTATCTGTATAAACATGGAAACATCTACAACGCTATCTGTAGAAACATGGAAATATCTACACCACTATCTGTATAAATATGGAAATATCTACACCGCTATCTCTATAAACATGGAAATGTATACACCGCTGTCTGTATAAACATGCAAATATCTTCCTGGCTATCTCTTTAAACATGGAAATATCTACAACGCCATATATATAAACATGGAAATACCTACACAATCATCTGTATAAACATAGAATTATCTACACCGCCATCTGTATAAAGATGGAAATATCTACACCGCAATCTGTATAAATATGGAAATACCTACACCGATATCTCTATAGACATGGAAATATCTACACCGCTATCTTTATAAACATGGAAATATCTACACTGCCATCTGTATAAAGATGGAAATATCTACACCGCGAGGTGTATAAACATGGAAATATTTACAACGCTATCTGTATAAACTTGGAAATCCCAACACCGCTATCTGTATAAACGTGGAAATATCTACACCGCTATCTCTATAAACATGAAAATACTTACACCGCGATCTCTATAAACATGGAAATATTTACACCGCTATCTCTATAAACATAGTAATATCTACACCGCCATCTCTCTAAACATGGAAATATCTTCACCGCCATCTGCATAAACTTGGAAATATCTACACAGACATCTGTATAAACATGGAAATATCTACACCGCCATCTCTATAAACATGAAAATATCTACACCGCCATCTTCCGAAACATGGATATATCTAAACCGCCATCTGTATAAACATGGAAATATCTACACCAATATCTGTATAAACATGGAAATATCTTCACTGCCATTTGTATAAACATGGAAATATCTAGACCGCCATCTGTATAAAGAGGGAAATATCTACACCGCAATCTGTATAAATATGGAAATACCTACACCGCTATCTCTATAGACATGGAAATATCTACACCGCTATCTGTATAAAGATGGAAATATCTACACCACGATCTGTGTAAACATGGAATTGTCTACACCGCTATCTGTATAAACATGGAAATATCTTCAGCACTATCTGCATAAACATGTAAATATCTACACCGCTATCTCTATAAATATTGAAATACCTACAACGCTATCTGTATAAACATGGAAATATCTACAACAATATCTGTGTAAACATGGAAATATCTACACCGCTATATGTATAAACATGGAAATACCTACACTGCTTTCTTTATACACATGGAAATGTCTACACCGCTATCTGTAAAAACATGGGAATATCTACAACAATATCTGTGTAAACATGGAAATATCTACACAGCTATCTGTGAAAACATGGAAATATGTACACCACTATCTGTGTAAAGATGAAAATATGTACAGCACAATCTGTGCAAATATCAAAATATATACTACGCTATCTCTGTAAACATGGAAATATCTACCCCGTTATCTGTATAAACATGGAAATATCTACACCGCTATCTGTATAAACATGGAAATATCTACAACGCTATCTGTATAAACATGGAAATATCTCCACCGCTATCTGTATAAACATGGAAATATCTACACCGCTATCTGTATAAACATGGAAATATCTACGTCGCTATCTTTATAAACATGGAAATATCTACAGCGCTATCTCTATAAACATGGAAATATCTACACCATTATCTTTGTAAACATGGAAATATCTACACCGCTACCTGTATAAACATGGAAATATCTACAACACTATCTGTGTAAACATGGGAATAGCTTCACAGCTATCTGTGTAAACATGGAAATATGTACACCGCTATCTGTGTAAAGATGGAAATATCTACCCCGCAATATGCGCAATTATGGAAATATCTACACAGATATCTCTGTAAACATGCAAATATCTACACCGCTATCTGTTTAAACACGGAAATAACTACACTGCTATCTGCATAAACATGTAAATATCTACATGGCTATCTCCATAATCATGGAAATATCTACACCGTCATCTGTATAAACATGGAAATACCTACACAGTCATCTTTATAACCATGGAAATATCTACACCACTATCTGTATAAACATGGAAATATCTACACCTCCATGTGTATAAACATAGAAATATCTACACTGCCATCTGTATACACATGGAAATATCTACACAGCCATCTGTATAAACACGGAAATACCTACACCGCTATCTCCATATACATGGAAATACCTACAATGCAATCTGTATAAACATGGAAATATCTACACCACTATCTGTATAAACATGGAAGTATCTACACCGCTATCGGTAAAAATATGGAAATATCTACACCGCTAGCTGTATAAACGTGGAAATATCTACTTGGCTCTCTCTAGAAACATGGAAATATCTACACCGCCGTCTGTACAAACTTGGAAATACCTACACAGTCGATTGCATAAACATGGAAATATCTACACCACTATCCGTATAAACATGGAAATATCCACACTGTTATCTGTAAACATGGAAATATCTACACCGCTATCTGTATAAACATGGAAATACCTACACCGCTATCTGTATAAACATGGAAATATCTACACTGCTATCTCTATAAACATAGAAATATCTAAAACGCCATATCTATAAACATGAAAATATCCACACTGTCGTCTCCATAATCACTGAACTATCTACACCGCCTTCTGTATAAATATGGAAATATCTACACCGCCATCTGAATAAACATGGAAATATCTACAATGCCATCTCTGTAAAGATGTAAGTATCTACTCCGTGAGGTAAATAAACATGGAAATGTCTACACCGATATCTGTATAAACATGGAAATATCAACACCGCCATCTGCATAATCATGGAAAAATCCACACCGCAATCTGCATAAACATGGAAATATCTACACTGCAATTTGGAAAAACATGGAAATATGTACACCGTCATCTGTATAAACTTGGAAATATCTACACCTCCGTGAGTATAAACATGGAAATATCTACACTGCCATCTGTATACACATGGAAATATCTCCACAGCTATCAGTATCAACATGGAAACATCTACACCGCTATCTCTATAAACATGGAAATACCTACACCGCTTTCTGTATAAACATGGAAATGTCTACACCGATATCTGTATAAACATGGAAATAACGACACCAATATCTGTATAAACTTGGAAATATCTACACTGCTATCTGTATAAACATGGAAATATCTACACCGCCATCTGTATAAACATGGAAATATCTCCACCGCTATGTGCATAAACATGGAAATATCTACTCCGCTATCAGTATAAACATGGAAATATCCACACCGCTGTCTCTATAAACATGGAAAAATCTACACCGCCATCTGTATAAACGTGGAAACATCTACACAGTCATCTGTATAAACAAGGAAATATCTACACCACCATCCCTATAAACATGGAAATATCTACACTGCCTTCGGTATACAAATGGAAATATCTACACAGCCATCAGTATAAACATGGAAACATCTACACCACTATCTCTATAAACATGGAAATATCTACACCGCTATCTCTATAAACATGGAAATATCTACACCGCAATCTCTATACACTTGGAAATACCTACACCGCTATCTCTATAAACATGGAAATATCTACACCGCAATCTCTATAAACATGGAAATATCTACACTGCCATTTCTATAAACATGAAAATATCTACACCACCATCTCCATAAAGATGGAACTATCTACACCACCATTTGTGTAAACATGGAAATAACGACACCGATATCTGTATTAACATGGAAATATCTACACTGCCATCTGTATAACGATGGAAATATCTACATCGTGAGCTGAATAAACATGGAAATGTCTACAACGCTATCTGTATAAACATGAAAATACCAACACCGCTATCTGTATAAACATGGAAATATCTACTCCGCTATCTGTATAAACATGGAAATATCTACACCACTATACCCATCAACATGGAAGTACCTACAACGCCATCTCCATAAACATGGAATTTTCTACACTACTATGTCTATAAACATAGAAATATCTACACCGCCATCTCTATAAACATGGAAATATCTACAACACTATCTGTATAAACGTGGAAATATCTACACCGCTATCAGTATAAACTTGGAAATATCTACAACACGATCTGTATAAACATGGAAATATCTACACCACTATCTGTATAAACATGGAAATATCTACACCGCTATCTCTATAAACATGGAAATATCTACACCACTATCTGTAAAACATGGAAATATATACAACGCTGTCTGTATAAACATGGAAATATATACACGGGTATCTGTTTAACCATGGAAATATCAACACCACTGACTCTATAAACATGGAAATATGTACACCGCTATCTGTATAAACATGGAAATATCTACACCGCTGTCTCTATAAACATGGAAATATCTACACCGCTATCTGTACAAACATGGAAATATCTACACCGCTGTCTCTATAAACCTGGAAATATCTACACCGTTATCTGTATTAACGTGGAAATACCTACACCGCTATCTGTATAGACGTGGAAATATCTAGATCGCTATCTCTACAAACGTGGAAATATCTACACCGCTATCTGTATAAACATGGAAATATCTACACCGGTATGTGTATAATCGTGGAAATATCTGCACCGCTATGTGTATAATCTTGGAAATTTCTACACCGCAATCTGTATAAAAGTGGAAATATCTTCACCGCTATCTGTATAAAAGTGGAAATATCTACACCGCTATGTCTATAATCGGGGAAATATCTACACCGCTATCTGTATAAACGTGGGAATATCTACACCGCTATCCCTATAAACGTGTAAACATTTACACGGCTATCTGTATAAATATGGAAATATTTACACAGCTATCTCTAAAAACATGGAAATATCTACACCGCTATGTCTATAAACATGAAAATATTTACACCGCTATCTGTATAATCATGGAAATATTTACACCGTTATCTGTAAAAACTTGGAAATATTTACACCGCTATGTCTATAAAAATGAAAATATCTACACCGCTATCTCCATAAACATGAAAATATATACACTGTTGTTTGTATGAACATGAAAATATCTACACCGCTATCTCTATAAACATAGAAATATCTACATTGCTGTCTGTATAAACATGGAAATATCTACACAGCTATCTGTATAAACATGGAAATATCTACACGGCTATCTGTATAAACATGGAAATATCTACACGGAAAGCTGTATAAACATGGAAATATCTAGACAGTCATCTCTATAAACATGGAAATATCTATACCGCTATCTGTATAAACATGGAAATACCCACACCGCTATCTGTATAAACATGGATATACCCACTCCGCTATCTGTATAAAGATGGAAATATCTGCACCGCTATCTCTATAAACATGGAAATATCTGCAACTCTATCTGTGTATACAGAGAAATATCTACACGGCTATTTGTGTAAACATGGAAATATCTTCACCGCTATCTGTACAAAGATGGAAATATCTACACCACTATCTGTAAAACGTGGAAATATCAACACCGCTCTCTGTATAAACCTGGAAATATCTACACTGATATCTGTATAAACATGGAAATATCTACACCGCTATCTGTATAAACAAGGAAATATCTACACCGCCGTCTGTATAAACATGGAAATACCTACACCGCTATCTGTATAAATATGGAAATATCCACACCACTATCTCTATAAACGTGGAAACACCTACACCGCTTTCTCTATAAACATGCAAATATCTACACTGCAATCTCTATATACATGGAAATATCTACACCACCATCTCTATAAACATGAAAATATCTACACCGCCATCTTCAGATACATGGATGTATCTACACCGCCATCTTTATAAACATGGAAATATCTACACCACTATCTGTATAAACATGGAAATATCTTCACTGCCATGTGTATAAACATGGAAATATCTACATCGCCATCTGTATAAAGATGGAAATATCTACACCGGAATCTGTATAAATATGGAAATACCTACGCCGCTGCCTCTATAGACATGTAAATATCTACACCGCTATCTGTATAAACATGGAAATATCTACACTGCCATCTGTATAAAGATGGAAATATCTGCACCGTGAGCTTTATAAACATGTAAATATCTACACCGCTATCTGTATAAACATGGAAATACCGACACCGTTATCTGTATAAACATGGAAATATCTACACCGCTATCTCTATAAACATGAAAATACTTACACCACCATCTCTATAAGGAAGGAAATATTTACACCGCTATCTCTATAAACATAGAAATATCTACACCGACATCCCTATGAACACGGAAATATCTACACCGCCATCTGCATAAACATGGAAATATCTACACAGGCATCTGTATAAACATGGAAATATCAACACTGCCATCTGTATAAACTTGGAAATATCTACACTGACATCTGTAGAAAGATGGAAATATCTACAAAGCGATCAGTATAAACATGGGAATTTCTACACAGCTATCTGTGTAAACTTGGAAATATCTTCACCGCTTTCTGTGTAAATTTGGCAATACCTACAGCGCAATCTGTGCAAAGATGGAAATAACTACACCGCTATCTCTGTAAACATGGAAATATCTACACTGCTATCTGTATAAACATGGAAATATCTACACTGCCATCTGTATAAACATGGAAATATCTACAGCGCCATCTGTATAAACATGGAAATATCTACACTGCCATCTGTACACACATGGAAATATCTACACAGCCATCTGTATAAACATGGAAATATCTACACTGCCATCTGTATAAAGATGGAAATATCTACACCGCGAGCTGTATAAACATGGAAATATTTACAACGCTATCTGTATAAACATGGAAATACCAACACCGTTATCTGTATAAACATGGAAATATCTACACTGCTATCTCTATAAACATGAAAATACTTACACCACCATCTCTATAAACATGGAGATATTTACACCGCTATCTCTATAAACATAGAAATAACTACACCGCCATCTCTACAAAAATGGAAATATATACACCGCCATCTGCATAAACATGGAAATATCTACACAGACATCTGTATAAACATGGAAATATCTACACAGACATCTGTATAAACATGGAAATATCTACACTGCCATCTGTATAAACTTGGAAATATCTAAACTGACATCTGTAGAAAGATGGAAATGTCTACAAAGCGATCTGTATCAACATGGGAATTTCTACACCGCTACCTGTAAAAACATGGAAATATCTACACCGCTATCTGTATCAACATGGAAATAAGTACACCACAATCTATATAAACATGGAAATATCTAGAATGCTATCTCTGTAAACATGGAAATATCTACACAGCTATCTGTGTAAATTTGGCAATACCTACACCGCAATCTGTGCAAAGAAGGAAATACCTACACTGCTATCTCTGTAAACATGGAAATATCTACACCGATATCTGTATAAACATGGAAATATCTACACTGTCATCTGTATAAACATGGAAACACCTACACCTCTTTCTCTATAAACATGAAAATATCTACACTGCTATCTCTTTATACTTGGAAATATCTACACCGCCATCTGTACACACATGGAAATATCTACACAGCCATCTGTATAAACATGGAAATATCTACACTGCTCTCTCTATAAACATGGAAATATATACACCGCTATCTGTACAAACATGGAAATATCTACATCGCTATCTCTATAAACAGGGATATATCTCCACCGCTATCAGTATAAACATGGAAATATCTACACCGCTATCTGTATAAATATAGAAATATCTTCACTGCCATGTGTATAAACATGGAAATATCTACACCGCCATCTGTATAAACATGGAAATAGCCACACCGCTATCTGTATAAACCTGGAAATATCTACACCGCTATCTCTATAAACATGAAAATACTTACACCACCATCTCTATAAACATGGAAATATTTACACCGGTATCTCTATAAACTTAGAACTAACTAGACCGCCATCTCTATAAACATGGAAATATCTACACCGCTATCTGCATAAACATGGAAATATCTACACAGACATCTGTATAAACATGGAAATATCTACACAGCCATCTGCATAAACATGGACATATCTACACAGCGATCTGTAGAAACATGGAAATATCTACACTGCTATCTGTATAAACATGGAAATAACTACACCGCTATCTGTATAAAGATGGAAATATCTACACCGCTATCTCTATAAACATGGAAATACCTACACCGCTTTCTCTATAAACATGGAAATATCTACACTGCAATCTCTATATACATGGAAATATCTACACCGCCATCTGTATAAACATGAAAATAACTACACCGCCATCTTCAGAAACATGGATGTATCTACACCGCCATCTGTATGAACATGGAAATATCTACACCACTATCTGTATAAACGTGGAAATATCTTCACTGCTATGTGTATAAACATGGAAATATCTACACCGCCATCGGTATAAACATGGAAATATCTACACCGCTATCTCTATAAACAATGAAATATCTACAACGCTATCTGCATAAACATGGAAATATCTACACCGCTATCTTTATAAACATTTAAATATCTACACCGCTATCTGTATAAACATGGAAATATCTACAACGCTATCTGTATAAACATGGAAATATCTACACCGCCATCTGTATAAACATGGAAATATCTACACAGACATGTGTATATACACGGAAATATCTACACCGCTGTCTATATAAACATGGAAATTACTACACCGCTATTTGTATAAACATGGAAATATCTCCACTGCTATCTCTATAAACATCGAAATATCTACACCGCCATCTGTATAAACATGGAAATACTTACAAAGTTATCTGTATAAACATGGAAATATCTACACCGCCATCTGTATATACATGGAAATATCTACAATGCCATCTGTATAAACATGGAAATATCTACAGTGCCATCTGTATAAACATGGAAATATCTACACTGCCATCTGTATAAACATGGAAATATCTACAGCGCCACCTGTATAAACATGGAAATATTTACACCGCTATGTGTATAAACATGGAAATATCTACATCGCTATCTGTATAAATAGGGAAATATCTCCACCAGTATCTGCATAAACATGGAAATATCTACAACGCTATTTGTATAAACATGGAAATATCTACACCGTTATCTGTATAAACATGGAAATATCTACAACTCAGTCTCTGAAAACATGGAAATATCTACACAGCTATCTGTGTAAACTTGGAAATATCTACACAGCTATCTGCGTAAACATGGAAATATGTACACGGCAATCTGTGCAAAGATGGAAATAACTACACCGCTATCTCTGTAAACGTGGGAATATCTACACTGCTGCCTGTATAATCATGGAAATATCTAGACCGCTGTGTTTATAAACAAGGAAATATCAACACCGCCATCTGTAGAAACATGGAAATATCTACACCGCAATCTGTATATACATGGAAATACCTACACCGCTATGTGTATAAACCTGGAAATGTCTACACCGCTATCCCTATAAACGTAGAAATACCTACACCGTTATCTCTATAAACATGGAAATATCTACAGCGCCATCTCTATAAACATCGAAATATCTACACTGCCATGTGTAAAAACATGGAAATATCTACACTGTCATCTGAATAAACATGGAAATATCTGCACCACCATCTGTATAAACATGGAAATAGCTACAATACCATCTGTATACACATGGAAATATCTGCACAGACATATGTATAAATATGGAAATATCTACACCACAATCTGTATAAACATGTAAATATCCACACTGCCATCTGTAGAAAGATGGAAATATCTACACCGCTATCTCTATAAACATGAAAATATCTACCCTGACATCTCCATAAAGATGGAAGTATATACTCCGCCATGTGTATAAACACGGAAATATCTACACCACCATCTGTGTAAACATGGAAATATCTACACCGCTATCTGTATAAACATGGAAATATCTACACGGCCATCTGTGTATAGATGGAAGTATCAACACCGCCATCTGTACAAACATGGAAATATCTACCCCGCTATCTCTATAAACATGGGAATATCTGCACTGCCATCTGTAAAAACATGGAAATAACTATACAGTCATCTGTATAAACATGGAAATATCTACAATGCCATCTGTATACACATGGAAATATCTACACAGCCATCTGTATAAACATGTAAATATCTACACTGCTATCTCAATAAACATGGAAATATCTACACCGCCATCTCTATAAACATGAAAATATCTACACTGTCATCTCCATAAACATGGAACTATCTACTCCGCCATCTGTATAAACATGGAAACATTTACACCGCCATCTGTGTGAATAACGATATATCTACAATGCCATCTGTATAAAGATATAAATATCTGCACAGCGAGCTGTATAAACATGGAAATAACTACACCGCTATCTGTATAAACATGGAAATATCTACGCAACCATCTGTATAAAGATGGAAATATCTACACGGCAATATGTGTACAGATGGAAATATCAACACCGCCATCTGTACAAACATGGAAATATCTACACGGCTATCTGTATAAACATAGAAATATCTACACTGCAGTCTGTATAAACGCGGAAATATGTACACCGCAATCTGTGCAATTATGGAAATATCTACACCTCTATCTCTGTAAATATGGAAATATCTACACCGCTATCTGTATAAACATGGGAATATCTACACCGTTATCTGTATAAACATGGAAATATCTACACCACAATCTGTATAAAGATGGATATATCTACACCGCTATCTGTATAAACATGGAAACATCTACAACGCTATCTGTAGAAACATGGAAATATCTACACCACTATCTGTATAAATATGGAAATATCTACACCGCTATCTCTATAAACATGGAAATGTATACACCGCTGTCTGTATAAACATGCAAATATCTTCCTGGCTATCTCTTTAAACATGGAAATATCTACAACGCCATATATATAAACATGGAAATACCTACACAATCATCTGTATAAACATAGAATTATCTACACCGCCATCTGTATAAAGATGGAAATATCTACACCGCAATCTGTATAAATATGGAAATACCTACACCGATATCTCTATAGACATGGAAATATCTACACCGCTATCTTTATAAACATGGAAATATCTACACTGCCATCTGTATAAAGATGGAAATATCTACACCGCGAGGTGTATAAACATGGAAATATTTACAACGCTATCTGTATAAACTTGGAAATCCCAACACCGCTATCTGTATAAACGTGGAAATATCTACACCGCTATCTCTATAAACATGAAAATACTTACACCGCGATCTCTATAAACATGGAAATATTTACACCGCTATCTCTATAAACATAGTAATATCTACACCGCCATCTCTCTAAACATGGAAATATCTTCACCGCCATCTGCATAAACTTGGAAATATCTACACAGACATCTGTATAAACATGGAAATATCTACACCGCCATCTCTATAAACATGAAAATATCTACACCGCCATCTTCCGAAACATGGATATATCTAAACCGCCATCTGTATAAACATGGAAATATCTACACCAATATCTGTATAAACATGGAAATATCTTCACTGCCATTTGTATAAACATGGAAATATCTAGACCGCCATCTGTATAAAGAGGGAAATATCTACACCGCAATCTGTATAAATATGGAAATACCTACACCGCTATCTCTATAGACATGGAAATATCTACACCGCTATCTGTATAAAGATGGAAATATCTACACCACGATCTGTGTAAACATGGAATTGTCTACACCGCTATCTGTATAAACATGGAAATATCTTCAGCACTATCTGCATAAACATGTAAATATCTACACCGCTATCTCTATAAATATTGAAATACCTACAACGCTATCTGTATAAACATGGAAATATCTACAACAATATCTGTGTAAACATGGAAATATCTACACCGCTATATGTATAAACATGGAAATACCTACACTGCTTTCTTTATACACATGGAAATGTCTACACCGCTATCTGTAAAAACATGGGAATATCTACAACAATATCTGTGTAAACATGGAAATATCTACACAGCTATCTGTGAAAACATGGAAATATGTACACCACTATCTGTGTAAAGATGAAAATATGTACAGCACAATCTGTGCAAATATCAAAATATATACTACGCTATCTCTGTAAACATGGAAATATCTACCCCGTTATCTGTATAAACATGGAAATATCTACACCGCTATCTGTATAAACATGGAAATATCTACAACGCTATCTGTATAAACATGGAAATATCTCCACCGCTATCTGTATAAACATGGAAATATCTACACCGCTATCTGTATAAACATGGAAATATCTACGTCGCTATCTTTATAAACATGGAAATATCTACAGCGCTATCTCTATAAACATGGAAATATCTACACCATTATCTTTGTAAACATGGAAATATCTACACCGCTACCTGTATAAACATGGAAATATCTACAACACTATCTGTGTAAACATGGGAATAGCTTCACAGCTATCTGTGTAAACATGGAAATATGTACACCGCTATCTGTGTAAAGATGGAAATATCTACCCCGCAATATGCGCAATTATGGAAATATCTACACAGATATCTCTGTAAACATGCAAATATCTACACCGCTATCTGTTTAAACACGGAAATAACTACACTGCTATCTGCATAAACATGTAAATATCTACATGGCTATCTCCATAATCATGGAAATATCTACACCGTCATCTGTATAAACATGGAAATACCTACACAGTCATCTTTATAACCATGGAAATATCTACACCACTATCTGTATAAACATGGAAATATCTACACCTCCATGTGTATAAACATAGAAATATCTACACTGCCATCTGTATACACATGGAAATATCTACACAGCCATCTGTATAAACACGGAAATACCTACACCGCTATCTCCATATACATGGAAATACCTACAATGCAATCTGTATAAACATGGAAATATCTACACCACTATCTGTATAAACATGGAAGTATCTACACCGCTATCAGTAAAAATATGGAAATATCTACACCGCTAGCTGTATAAACGTGGAAATATCTACTTGGCTCTCTCTAGAAACATGGAAATATCTACACCGCCATCTGTACAAACTTGGAAATACCTACACAGTCGATTGCATAAACATGGAAATATCTACACCACTATCCGTATAAACATGGAAATATCCACACTGTTATCTGTAAACATGGAAATATCTACACCGCTATCTGTATAAACATGGAAATACCTACACCGCTATCTGTATAAACATGGAAATATCTACACTGCTATCTCTATAAACATAGAAATATCTAAAACGCCATATCTATAAACATGAAAATATCCACACTGTCGTCTCCATAATCACTGAACTATCTACACCGCCTTCTGTATAAATATGGAAATATCTACACCGCCATCTGAATAAACATGGAAATATCTACAATGCCATCTCTGTAAAGATGTAAGTATCTACTCCGTGAGGTAAATAAACATGGAAATATCTACACCGATATCTGTATAAACATGGAAATATCAACACCGCCATCTGCATAATCATGGAAAAATCCACACCGCAATCTGCATAAACATGGAAATATCTACACTGCAATTTGGAAAAACATGGAAATATGTACACCGTCATCTGTATAAACTTGGAAATATCTACACCTCCGTGAGTATAAACATGGAAATATCTACACTGCCATCTGTATACACATGGAAATATCTCCACAGCTATCAGTATCAACATGGAAACATCTACACCGCTATCTCTATAAACATGGAAATACCTACACCGCTTTCTGTATAAACATGGAAATGTCTACACCGATATCTGTATAAACATGGAAATAACGACACCAATATCTGTATAAACTTGGAAATATCTACACTGCTATCTGTATAAACATGGAAATATCTACACCGCCATCTGTATAAACATGGAAATATCTCCACCGCTATGTGCATAAACATGGAAATATCTACTCCGCTATCAGTATAAACATGGAAATATCCACACCGCTGTCTCTATAAACATGGAAAAATCTACACCGCCATCTGTATAAACGTGGAAACATCTACACAGTCATCTGTATAAACAAGGAAATATCTACACCACCATCCCTATAAACATGGAAATATCTACACTGCCTTCGGTATACAAATGGAAATATCTACACAGCCATCAGTATAAACATGGAAACATCTACACCACTATCTCTATAAACATGGAAATATCTACACCGCTATCTCTATAAACATGGAAATATCTACACCGCAATCTCTATACACTTGGAAATACCTACACCGCTATCTCTATAAACATGGAAATATCTACACCGCAATCTCTATAAACATGGAAATATCTACACTGCCATTTCTATAAACATGAAAATATCTACACCACCATCTCCATAAAGATGGAACTATCTACACCACCATTTGTGTAAACATGGAAATAACGACACCGATATCTGTATTAACATGGAAATATCTACACTGCCATCTGTATAACGATGGAAATATCTACATCGTGAGCTGAATAAACATGGAAATGTCTACAACGCTATCTGTATAAACATGAAAATACCAACACCGCTATCTGTATAAACATGGAAATATCTACTCCGCTATCTGTATAAACATGGAAATATCTACACCACTATACCCATCAACATGGAAGTACCTACAACGCCATCTCCATAAACATGGAATTTTCTACACTACTATGTCTATAAACATAGAAATATCTACACCGCCATCTCTATAAACATGGAAATATCTACAACACTATCTGTATAAACGTGGAAATATCTACACTGCTATCAGTATAAACTTGGAAATATCTACAACACGATCTGTATAAACATGGAAATATCTACACCACTATCTGTATAAACATGGAAATATCTACACCGATATCTCTATAAACATGGAAATGTCTACACCGCTATCTGGATAAACTTGGAAATAACAAAACCGCTCTCTCCATAAACGTGGAGATATCTACAATGCTATCTGTGTAAACATGGAAATATATACACCACTATCTCTATAAACATGGAAACATATACAACGCTATCTGTGTAAACATGGAAATATCTACAACGCTATCTGTATAAACATGGAAATACCTACACCGCTATCTGTATAAACATGGAAATATCTACAAAACCATCTGTATAAACTTGGAAATATCTACATCGCTATCTCTATAAACATAGAAATATCCATACCGCTATCTCTATAAACATGGAAATACCTACACCACTATCTCTATAGACATGGAAATATCTACACCGCCATCTCTATAAACATGAAAATATCTACTCTGCCATCACCATAATCATGGAACTATCTACACCGCCATCTGTACTTACATGGAAATATCTACACCACCATCAGTATAAACAAGGAAATATCTACACCGTGAGCTCTAGAAACATGGAAATATCTTCACCGCTCTCTGTATAAACATGGAAATACCAACACCGCTATCTGTGTAAACATGGAAATATCTACACCGCGTTCTGTATAATCATGGAAATATCAACACTGCCATCTGTATAATCATGGAAATATCCACACCGCCATCAGCATAAACATGGAAATATCTAAACCGCCATGTGTAAAAATCTGGAAATATCTACAGAGTCATCTGTATAAATATGGAAATATCTACACTGCTATCTGTATAAATATGAAATATCTAAACCGCTATCTCTATAAAAGTGGAAATATCTACACTGCTATCTGTATAAACATGGAAATATCCTCACTGCTATCTCTATGAACATGGATATATCTACACCGCTATCTCTATAAACATGGAAATATCTACACCGCCATCTGTATAAACAAGGAAATATCTACACCGCCATCTGTATAAACATGGAAATATCTACAGCGCTATCTGTATAAACATGGAAATATCTACAACGCGATCTTTATAAACATGGAAATATCTAGACCGCTATCTGTATAAACATGGAAATATCTACACAGCAATCTTTATAAACATGGAAATAACTACACCGCCATCTGTATAAACATGGAAATACTTATAAAATTCTCTGTATAAACATGGAAATATCTATACCGCCATTTGTATAAACATGGAAATATCTACACAGCCATGTGTATATACATGGAAATATCTACACCGCTATCTATATAAACATGGAAATATCTTCACAGCCATGTGTATATACATGGAAATATCTACACCGCTATCTATATAAACATGGAAATAACTACACAGCTATCTGTATAAACATGGAAATATCTACACCGCCATCTACATATCCATAGAAATATCTGTGCCGCCATCTCTATAAACATGGAAATATCTACACGGTCATCTGTATAAACATGGAAATATCTACACAGCCCTCTGTATAAATATGGAAATATCTGCATAGGCATCTGTATAAACATGGAAATATCTGCACCGCTATCTGTATAAACATGTAAATACATACACCGCTGTCTCTATAAACATGGAAATATGTACACCGCTATGTGTAGAAACATGGAAATATCTCCACTGCTGTCTGTATAAACATGGAAATATCTGCACCGCGATCTGTATTAACATGGAAATATCTACACCGCTATGTGTATAAACATGGAAATATCTACACAGCTATCTCTATAAACATGGAAATACCTTCACCGCCATCTGTATAAACATGGAAATACCTACAAAGTCATCTGTAGAAACATGGAGATATCTACACAGCCATCTGTATAAACATGGAAATATCTACACAGCCATCTGTATATACATGGAAATATCTACACCGCTATTTGTATAAACATGGAAATAACTACACCGCTATTTGTATAAACAAGGAAATATCTACACCGCCATCTGTTTAAATATGGAAATATATACACAGACATCTGTTTATACATGGAAATATCTATACCGCTATCTGTATAAACATGCTAATAACTACACCGCTATCTGTATAAATGTGGAAATATTTCCACCGCTATCCCTATAAACATGGTAATATCAACACTACAATCTGTATAAACATGGAAATATCTACACCATGATTTGTATAAACATGGAAATATTTACACCGCTATCTGTATAAACATGGAAATATCTACACCGCTATCTCTATAAACATGGAAATATCTACAAAGCCATCTGTATAAAAATGGAAATACCTACACAGTCATGTGTAGGAACATGGAATTATCTACACTGCCATCTGTACAAACATGGAAATATCTACACAGCCCTCTGTATAAATATGGAAATATCTGCATAGGCATCTGTATAAACATGGAAATATCTGCACCGCTATCTGTATAAACATGGAAATACATACACCTCTGTCTCTATAAACATGGAATTATGTACACCGCTATGTGTATAAACATGGAAATATCTCCACTGCTGTCTGTATAAACATGGAATTATCTAAACCGCGATCTGTATAAACATGGAAATATCTACACCGCTATCTGTATAAACATGGAAATATCTACACAGCTATCTCTATAACCAAGGGAATACCTACACCGCCATCTGTATAAACATGGAAATACCTACAAAGTCATCTGTTTAAACCTGGAAATATCTACACAGCCGTCTGTATAAACATGGAAATATCTACACAGCCATCTGTATATACATGGAAATATCTACACCGCTATCTGTATAAACATGGAAATAACTACACCGTGATCTCTATAAACATGGAAATATCTACACCGCCATCTCTATAAACATGGAAATATCTACACCCCTATCTGTATAAACATGGAAATATCCACACAGCTATCCCTAAAAACATGGAAAAATCAACACCGCTACCTCTATGAACAAGGAAATATCTACACCGCCATCTCTATAAACATGGAAATATCTACACCGTGATCAGTATAAACATGGAAATATCTACACCGCTATCTGTATAAACATGGAAATATCTCCACTGCTATCTCTATAAACATCGAAATATCTACACCGCCGTCTGTATAAACATGGAAATATCTCCACTGCTATCTCTATAAACATCGAAATATCTGCACCGCCATCTGTATAAACATGGAAATACTTACAAAGTTATCTGTATAAACATGGAAATATCTACACCGCCATCTGTATAAACATGGAAATATCTACACAGCCATGTGTACATCCATGGAAATATCTACACCGCTCTCTATATAAACATGGAAATAAGTACAGCGCTATCTGTATAAACATGGAAATATCTACACCACCATCTACATATCCATAGAAATATCTGCACCGCCATCTGTATAAACATGGAAATATATACACGGTCATCTGTGTATAGATGGAAATATCAACACCGCCATCTGTACAAACATGGAAATATCTACACCGCTATCTGTATAAACATGGAAATATCTCCACCACGGTCTGTACAAACATGGAAATATCTACACCGCTATCTCTATAAACATGGAAATACCTACACCGTGATCTGTATAAACATGGAAATATTTACAGCGCTATCTGTATAAACATGGAAATTTCTACACCTTTATCTGTATAAATATGGAAATATCTACACCGCTATCTCTATAAACATGGAAATATCTACACCGCCATCTGTATAAACATGGAAATATCTATACAGTCATCTGTGTAAACATGGAAATATCTACTCCACCATCTGTATAAACATGGAAATATCTACAATGCAATCTGTATACACATGGAAATATCAACATGGCAATCTGTGTATAGATGGAAACATCAACACTGCCATCTGTGCAAAAATGGAAATATCTACACTGCTATCTCTATAAACATGGAAATATCTACACGGCCCTCTTTATAAATAGGGAAATATCCGCATAGGCATCTGTATAAACATGGAAATATCTGCACCGCTATCTGTATAAACATTCAAATACCTACACCGCTGTCTCTATAAACATGGAAATATGTACACCGCTATGTGTATAAACATGGAAATATCTCCACTGCTCTCTGTATAAACATGGAAATATCTCCACCGTTATCTCTATAAACATGGAAATATCTACAGCGCCATCTCTATAAACATTGAAATATCTACACTGCCATCTGTAATAGCATGGAAATATCTACACAGTCATCTGAATAAACATGGAAACATCTACACAACCATCTGTATAACCATGGAAATAGCTACAATACCATCTGTATACACATGGAAATATCTACACAGACATCAGTATAAATATGGAAATATCTACACCGCCATCTGTATAAACATGGAAATATCTACACTGTCATCTGTAGAAAGATGGAAATATCTACACCGCTATCTCTATAAATATGGAAATATCTACACCGCCATCTCTATAAACATGAAAATATCTACACTGCCATCTGCATAAAGATGGAAGTATCTACTCCGCCATGTGTATAAACACGGAAATATCTACACCACCATCTCTGTAAACATGGAAATATCTGCACCGCGATCTGTATAAACATGGAAATATCTACACCGCTATATGTATAAACATGAAAATATCTACACCGCTATCTCTATAAACATGGAAATAGCTACACCGCCATTTGTATAAACATAGAAATATCAACATAGCCATGTGTATATACATGAAAATTTCTACACCGCTATCTATATAAACATTGAAAGAACTACACCGCTATCTGTATAGACATGGAAATATCTCCACTGCTATCTCTATAAACATCGAAATATCTACACTGCCATCTGTATAAACATGGAATTACTTACAAAGTTATCTGTATAAACATGGAAATATCTACACCGCCATCTGTATAAACATGGAAATATCTACACAGCCATGTGTACATCCATGGAAATATCTACACCGCTCTCTATATAAACATGGAAATAAGTACAGCGCTATCTGTATATTCATGGAAATATCTACACCACCATCTACATATCCATAGAAATATCTGTGCCGCCATCTGTATAAACATGGAAATATATACACGGTCATCTGTGTATAGATGGAAATATCAACACCGCCATCTGTACAAACATGGAAATATCTGCACCGCTATCTCTATAAACATGGAAATATATACACCGCTATCTTAATAAACATGGAAATATCTGCACCGCTATCTCTATAAATATGGAAATATCTACACCGCCATCTCTATAAACATGAAAATATCTACACTGCCATCTCCATAAAAATGAAAGTATCTACTCCGCCATGTGTATAAACACGGAAATTTCAACACCACCATCTGTGTAAACATGGAAATAACTCCACCGCTATCTGTATAAACATGGAAATATCTACACCGCCATCTGCATGTCCATGGAAATATCTATGCCGCCATCTGTATAAACATGGAAATATCTACACGGCCATCTGTGTATAGATGGAAATATCAGCACCACCATCTGTACAAACATGGAAATATCTACACCGCTATCTCTATAAACATGGAAATATCTGCACTGCCATCTGTAAAAACATGGAAATACCTATACATTCATCAGTATAAACATGGAAATATCTACAATGCCATCTGTATACACAAGGAAATATCTACACAGCCATCTGTATAAACATGTAAATATCTACACTGCTATCTCTATAAACATGGAAATATCTACACCGCCATCTCTATGAACATGAAAATATCTACACTGCCATCTCCATAAACATGGAACTAACTACTCCGCCATCTGTATAAACATGGAAACATCTACACCACCATCTGTGTGAATAGGGAAATATCTACAATGCCATCTGTATAAAGATATAAATATCTGCACCGCGAGCTGTATAAACATGGAAATATCTACATCGCTATCTGTATAAACGTGGAAATACCAACACCGCTATCGGTATAAACATGGAAATATCTACAACGCCATCTATATAAACATGGAAATATCTACACCACTATGTCTATAAACATGGAAATACCTACACCGCTATCTCTATAAACATGGAAATATCTACACCGCTATCTGTATAAACATGGAAATACCTACACCGCTATCTGTATAAACATGGAAATAGCTACACCGCGATCTGTATAAACATGGAAATATCTATACTGCGATCTGTAGAAAAATGGATATTTCTACACCATTATCTGTATAAATATGGAAATATCTACACCGCTGTCTCTATAAACATGGAAATATCTACACCGCCATCTGTATAAACATGGAAATACCTATACAGGCATCTGTGTAAACATGGAAATATCTACACCACCATCTGTATAAACATGGAAATATCTACAATGCCATCTGTATACACATGGAAATACCTACATGGCAATCAGTGTATAGATGGAAACATCAACACCGCCATCTGTGCAAACATGGAAATATCTACACTGCTATCTCTATAAACATGGGAATATCTACACTGCGGTCTGTATAAACATGGAAATATCTACAACGGTATCTGTATAAACATGGAAATATCTACACCACGATCTGTATAAACATGGAAATATCTACACCGCTATCTGTATAAACATGGAAATATCAGCACCGCTTTCTCTATAAACATGGAAATATATATAAAGACATCTGTATAAACGTGGAAATACCTACACAGTCATGTGTAGGAACATTTAAATATCAACACTGCCATCTGTGTAAACATAGAAATATCTACACAACGCTCTGTATAAATATGGAAGTACCTGCATAGGCATCTGTATAAACATGGAAATATCTGCACCGCTATCTGTATAAACATGGAAATACCTACACCGCTGTCTCTATAAACATCGAAATATGTACACCGCTATGTGTATAAACATGGAAATATCTCCACTGCTCTCTGTATAAACATGGAAATATCTCCACCGTTATCTCTATAAACATGGAAATATCTACAGCGCCATCTATATACATTGAAGTATCTACACTGCCATCTGTAAAAGCATGGAAATATCTACACAGTCATCTGAATAAACATGGAAACAAATACTACACCATCTGTATAAACATGGAAATGCCTACAATACCATCTGTATACACATGGAAATATCTACACTGACTTCTGTATAAATATGGAAATACCTACACAGCCATCTGTATAAACATGGAAATATCTACACTGCAATCTGTAGAAAGATGGAAATATCTACACCGCTATCTCTATAAATATGGAAATATCTACACCGCCATCTCTATAAACATGAAAATATCTACACTGCCATCTCCATAAAGATGGAAGTATCTACTCCGCCATGTGTATAAACACGGAAATATCTACACCACCATCTGTGTAAACATGGAAATAACTACACCGCTATCTGTATAAACATGGAAATATCTACGCCGCCATCTGTATAAACATGGAAATATCTACACGGCCATCTGTGTATAGATGGAAATATCAGCACCGCCGTCTGTACAAACATGGAAATATCTACACCGCTATCTCAATAAACATGGAAATATCTGCACGGCCATGTGTAAAAACATGGAAATGCCTATACAGACGTCTGTATAAACATGGAAATATCTTCAATGCCATCTGTATACACATGGAAATATCTACACAGCCATCTGTATAAACATGTAAATATCTTCACTGCTATCTCTATAAACATGGAAATATCTACACCGCCATCTCTATAAACATGAAAATATCTACACTGCCATCTCCATAAACATGGAACTAACTACTCCGCCATCTGTATAAACATGGAAACATCTACACCGCCATCTGTGTGAATAGGGAAATATATACAATGCCATCTGTATAAAGATATAAATATCTGCACCGCGAGCTGTATAAACATGGAAATATCTACATCGCTATCTGTATAAACGTGGAAATACCAACACCGCTATCGGTAAAAACATGGAAATATCTACAACGCCATCTATATAAACATGGAAATATCTACACCGCTATGTCTATAAACATGTAAATACCTACACCGCTATCTCTATAAACATGGAAATATCTACACCGCTATCTGTATAAACATGGAAATACATACACCGCTATCTGTATAAACATGGAAATATCTACACCGCGATCTGTATAAACATGGAAATATCTACACAGCGATGTGTATAAACATGGATATTTCTACACAGTTATCTGTATAAATATGGAAATATCTAAACCGCTGTCTCTATAAACATGGAAATACCTACACCGCCATCTGTATAAACATGGAAATATCTATACTGTCATCTGTGCAAACATGGAAATATCTTCACCACCATCTGTATAAACATGGAAATATCTACAATGCCATCTGTATACACATGGGCATACCAACAGGGCTATCTGTGTATAGATGGAAACACCAACACCGCCATCTGTGCAAACATGGAAATATCTACACTGCTATCTTTATAAACATGGAAATATCTACACTGCGGTCTGTAAACATGGAAATATCTACAACGGTATCTGTATAAACATGGAAATATCTACACCACGATCTGTATAAACATGGAAATATATACATCGCTATCTGTATAAACATGGAAATATCTGCACCGCTAGCTCTATGAACACAGAAATATCTATAAATACATCTGTATAAACGTGGAAATACCTACACAGTCATGTGTAGGAACATTTAAATATCTACACTGCCATATGTATAAACATAGAAATATCTACACAGCCCTCTGTATAAATATAGAAATATCTGCATAGGCGTCTGTATAAACATGGAAATATCTGCACCGCTATCTGTATAAACATGGATATACTTACACCGCTGTCTCTATAAACATGGAAATATGTACACCGCTATGTGTATAAACATGGAAATATCTCCACTGCTCTCTGTATGAACATGGAAATATCTCCACCGTTATCTGTATAAACATGGAAATATTAACAGCGCCATCTCTATAAACATTGAAATATCTACATTGCCATCTGTAAAAGCATGGAAATATCTACACAGTCATCTGAATAAACATGGAAACATCTACTACACCATCTGTATAAACATGGAAATACCTACAATACCATCTGTATAAACATGGAAATATCTACACAGACATCTGTATAAATATGGAAATATCTACACCACCATCTGTGTAAACATGGAAATATCGACACTGCCATCTGTAGAAAGATGGAAATATCTACACCGCTATCTCTATAAATATGGAAATATCTACACCGCCATCTGTATAAACATGGAAATATCTACACAGTCATGTGTAGGAACATGGAAATATCTACACCACCGTTTGTATAAAGATGGAAATATCTACAACGTTATCTGTATAAACATGGAAATATCTACACAGTGATCTGTATAAACATGGAAATATGTACAGCACCCTCTGAATGAAGATGGAAATACCTACACCGCTCTCTGTAAAAACATGGAAATATCTACACCACTATATGTATAAATAAGGAAATATTTACACCGCTATCTCTATAAACATGGAAATATCTACAACGCTATCTCTATAAACATGGATATATCTACACCGCCATCTGTATTAACATGGAAGTATCTACACAGTCAACTGTATAAACCTGGAAACATCTACACTGTCATCTATATAAACATTGAAATATCTACAGAGAACTCTGAATAAACATGGAAATATCGGCACAGCCGTCTGTATAAACATGGAAATATCTACATCACTATCTGTATAAACATGGAAATATCTACACCGCTATGTGTATTAACGTGGAAATATCTCCATTGCTATCAGTATAAACATAGACATATCTCCACCGCAATCTGTATAAACATGAAAATATCTACACCGCTATCTCTATAAACATGGAAATATCTACACTGCCATCTGAACAAACATGGAAATATCTACACAGTCATCTGTAGAAACATGGAAATATATGCACCGCTAACTCTATAAACACGGAAATACCTACAATGCAAACTGTATAAACATGGAAATATCTACATCGCTCTCTGTGTAAACATGGAAATATCACCACCGCTATCACTTTAAATATGGAAATACCTACACCGCTATCTGTATAAAAATGGAAATATCTACACAGTCAACTGTATATACATGGAAATATCTACACCAACATTTCTATAAACATGGAAAAAACTACACTGCCATCTGTATAAACATGGAAATATCTACACAATAATCTGTATGTACATGGAAATATCTAAACCACCATCTCTATAAACATGGAAATATCTACACTGCCGTCTGTATACACATGGAAATGTCTACAGAGCCATCAGTATAAACATGGAAACATCTGCACCGCTATCTCTATACACATGGAAATACCTACACTGCAATCTGTATAAACATGGAAATATCTACACCACAAAATCTATAAACATGGAAATATCTACACCACCATCTCTATAAACATGAAAACATCTACACCGCCATCTCCATAAACATGGAACTATCTACACCGCCATCAGTGTAAACATGGAAATATCTACAGTGCCGTCTGTATAAAGATGGGAATATCTGCATCCCGAGCTGTATAAACATGGAAATATCTGCACTGCTATCTGTATAAACAGGGAAACACAAACACCACTATCTGTATAAACGTGGAAATATCTACAACACGATCTGTATAAACATGGAAATATCTACAAGTCTCTCGGTATAAACATGGAAATAATTACACCGATATCTGTATAAACATGGAAATACCTATACCGACCTCTGAATAATCATGGAAATATCTACATTGCTATCTCTATCAATATGGAAATATACACACCGCTATCTCTATAAACATGGAAATATCTATGCCGCCATCTGTATAAACATGGAAATATCTACACAGTCATCTGTATAAACATAGAAATATCTGCACCACCATCTCTATAAACATGGAAATATCTAGACAGCCATCTGTATAAACATGGAAATATATACAAAGCCATCTGCATAAACATGGAAATAACTACACAGCTATCTCTATACAGATGGAAATAATTACATAGCTATCTCTATAAACATGGAAATATCTACACAGCTATCTCTATAAACCTGGAAATATCTACACTGACATATTTATAAACATGAAAATAACTACACCGTCATCTCCATAAACATGGAACTATCTACACCACCATCTGTGTAAAAATGGAAATATCTAAACCGCTATCTGTATAAACATGGACATATCTGCACTGCTATCTGTATAAAGATGGAAATATCTACACCGCGAGCAGTATAAACATGGAAATACCAACACTGCTATCTGTATAAACATGGAAATATCTATACCACTATCTGTATAAACATGGAAATATCTGCACCGCCATCTCTATATACATGGAATTATCTACACCACTATCTCTATAAACATAAAAATACCTACACCACCATCTCTATAAACATGGAAATATGTACACCACTATCTCTATAAACACATAAATATCTACTCCGCCATCTCTATAAACATGGAAATATTTAAACCGCGATCTACGTAAACATGGAAATATCTACACCGCCATCTGTATAAACATGGAAATATCTATGCCGATTTCTCTATAAACATAGAAATATCTGCACTGCCATCTGTGGAAACATGGAAATGTCTACACCGCGATTTGTATAAACTTGGAATCATCTCCACCGCTACTTGTATAAACATGGAAATATGTACACCGCTATCTGTATAAACATGGAAACAACTACACCACGATCTGTATAAAAATGGAAATATCTACACCGCTATCTGTATAAACATGGAAATATCTACACCACTAACTGTATAAACATGCAAATATCTACACCGAGATCTGTATAAATATGGAAATATCTACACCGCTATCTCTATAAACATGGAAATTTCTATGCCGCTATTTGTTTAAACATGGAAATACCTACAAGGCTAACTCTATAAATATGGAAATACCTAATCCGCCTTCTGTATAAACATGGAAATAATAACACAGTCGTCTGTATAAACATGGAAATATCTACAGCGCCATCTGTGAAAACATGGAAATATCTACACCGCCATCTATATAAACATGCTAATATCTCCACCGCTATCTCTATAAACATGGAATTATCTCCACTGCTATCTGTATAAACATGGAAATATCTACACCACGATCTGTATAAACATGGAAAAATCTCCACCGCTTTCTGTATAAACATAGAAACATCTACACCGCTATCTTCATAAACATGGAAATATCTACACTGCTATCTGTATAAACATGCAAATATCTACAACGCTATCTGTGTAAACATGGAAATATCTACACCGCTATCTGTGTAAACATTGAAATATCTACACTGCTATCTGTGTAAAGATGGAAATATCTACACTGCAATCTGTGCAAATGTGGAAATATCTACATCGCTATCTTTGTAAAGTAGGAAATATCTACACCGCAATCTGTGCAAAGATGGAAATATCTACACCGCTGTCTGTGTAAACATGGTAATATGTACACCACTCTCTGTATAAGCATGGAAATATCTACACTGCTATCTATATAAACATGGAAATATCTACACCGCCATCTGTAAAAATGTGGAAATATCTACACCACCATCTGAATAAACATGGAAATATCAACACCGCTAACACTATAAACATGGAAATAGCTACACCGGTATCTCTATAAGCATGGAAATATCTACACAGCTATCGGTGTAAACTTCGAAATATCTACACCGTTAACTGGGTAAATTTGGCAATACCTACAGCGCAATCTGTGCAAAGATGGAAATATCTACACCGCTATCTCTGTAAACATGGAAATATCTACACCGCTATCTGTATAAACATGGAAATATCTACACTGCCATCTGTATAAACATGGAAAAATCTACAGCGCCATCTGTATAAACATGGAAATATCTACACCGCCGTCTGTACACTCATGAAAATATCTAAACAGCCATCTGTATAAACAGGGAAATATCTCCACCGCTATCTGTATAAACATGGAAATATCTATACCGCTGTCTCTATAAACATGGAAACATCTCCACCGCTATCTGTATAAACATGGAAATATCTACACCGCTATGTGTGTAAACATGGAAATATCTACACAGCTATCTGTGTAAACTTGGAAATACCTACACATCTATCTCTGTAAATATGTAAATATCTACTCTGCTATCTATATAAACATGGAAATATCTACACCGCTGTCTGTATAAACATGGAAATATCTACACCATGATCTGTGTAAACATGGATATATCTACACCGCTATCTTTATAAACATGGAAACATCTACACCTCTATCTCTATAAACATGGAAATATCTACACCTCTATCTGTATAAATATGGAAATATCTACACCTCTATCTCTATAAACATGGAAATGTCTACACCGCTATCTGTATAAACATGGAAATATCTACATGGCTATTTCTATAAATATGGAAATATCTACACCGCCATCTGTATAAACATGGAAATAACTTCACAGTCATCTGTATAAACATAGAAATATCCACACCACTATCTGTATAAACACGGAAATATCTACACTGCCATCTGTATAAACATGGAAATATCTACACAGCCATCTCTATAAACATGGAAATATCTACATTTCTATCTGAATAAACATGGAAATAGCTAAAACGCTATCTGTATAAACATGGAAATATCTACACCGCCATCTGTAAAAATATGGAAATATCTACACCGCTACATGTATAAACATGGAAATATCTTCACTGCTATCTCTATAAACATGGAAATACTTACAACGCCATCTCTATAAACATGGAAATACCAACACCGCTATCTCTATAAACATAGAAATATCTACACCGCCATCTCTATAAACATGGAAATACCTGCACCGCCATCTGTATAAACATGGAAATAACAACACCGCTATCTCTATAAACATGGAAATATCTACACCGCTATCTCTATAAACATGGAAATATCTCCACCGATATCTGTATAAACATGGAAATATCTCCACTGCTATCTGTATGAACATGGAAATATCTACACCGCTATCTGTATAAACATGGAAATATCTACACCGCTCTCTGTATAAACATGGAAACACCTACACCGACATCTGTATAAACATGGAAATATCTACACCGCTATCAGTATAAACATGGAAATATCTACAACACTATCTGTGTAAACATGGAAATATCTACACAGCTGTCTGTGTAAACATGGGGATATGTACTCCGCTATCTGTGTAAAGATGGAAATATCTACACCGCAATCTGTGCTAAGATGGAAATTTCTTCACAGCTGTGTCTGTAAACATGGAAATATCTACACCGCTATCTGCATAAACACGTAAATATCTACACCGCTATCTGTAAAACGTGGAAATATCTACACCGCTATCTGTATAAACGTGGAAATATCTACAACGCTATCTGTACAAACGTGGAAATATCTATACTGTTATCTCTATAAACATGGAAATATCTACACTGCCATTTGTATACACATGGAAATATCTACACAGCCATCTATATAAACATGGAAATATCTACACCGCAATCTCTGTAAACATGGAAATATCTACACCACCATCTCTATATATATGCAAATATGTACATCATTATCTCCAATAACATGGAATTATCTACACCGCCATCTGTATAAACATGGAAATATCTACACCACTATCTGTATAAACATGGAAATATCTTCAGTGCCATCTGTATAAAGCTGGAAACATGTACACAGGGAGCTGTATATACATGAAAATATCTACACCACTATCTGTATAAACATGTAAATACCAACACCGCTATCTGTATAAAAATGGAAATGTCTACACCGCTATCTGTATAAACATGGAAATATCTACAATGCTATCTGTGTAAACAAGGAAATATCTACACAGCTATCTGTGTAAACTTGGAAATATCTACACCGCTATCTGTGTAAAGATGGAAATACCTAAACGGCAATCTTTGCAAAGTTGGAAATACCTACACCGCTATCTCTGTAAACATGGAAATATCTACACCGTTATCTGTATAAACATTGAAATATCTACACCGCTATCTGTATGAAACATGGAAATACCTTCACCACTATCTCTGTAAACATGGAAATACCTACACCGCCATCTCTATACACATGGAAATATCTACACGGCTTTATCTGTAAACATAGAAATATCTACACTGCCATGTCTATAAACAAGGAAATGTCTACAACGCCATTCTCATGAACATGGAAATATCTACACCGCTATCTGTATAAACATGGAAATATGTACATTGTCATTTGTATAAACATGGAAATATCTACACTGCCACCCGTGGAAAGATGGAAATATCTACACCACGATCTGTATAAACATGGAAATATCTACACCGCTACCTGTATAAATATGGAAATAACTCCACCACTGTCTGTATAAACATGGAAATGCGAACACGGCTATCAGTATAAACATGGAATCATCTATACCGCTATCTCTATAAACATGGAAATATCTACAAAACTATTAGTGTAAACATGGAAATATCTACACAGCTATCTGTGTATACTTGGAAATATCTACCCCGATATCTGTGTAAAGATGGAAATATCTACAGCGCAATCTGTGCAAAGGTGGAAATATCTACACCGCTATCTCTGTAAACATGGAAATATCTACACTGCTATCTCTATAAACATGGAAATGTCTACACCGCTATCTGTATAAACATGTAAATATCTACACCGGCATCCCTATAAACATGAAAATATCTACACCGACATATGTATAAACATGGAAATACCTACACAGTCATCTGTATAAACATGGAAATATCTATATCACCATCAGTATAAACATGGAAATATCTACACTGACATCTGTACAAACATGGAAATATCTACACAGACATCTGTATAAACATTTAAATATCTCCATCGCTATCTGTATAAACATGGAAATACTTACACCGCTATCTGTATAAACATGGAATTATCTACACCGGTATCCCAATAAACATGGAAATACCAACACCGCTATCCATATAAACATTGAAATATCTACACCGCTATCTGTATAAACCTGGAAATAACTACACCGCTATCATTATAATCATGGAAATACCTACACCGCTATCTCTATAAACATGGAAATATCTACACTGCCATCTCTTTAAATTAGGTATAATCTACACCGCCATCTGCATAAACATGGAAATATCTACACCGCCATCTATATAAACATGGAAATATCTACACGGCTATCTGTATAAACATGGAAATATCTGCAACACTCTCTGTGTAAACATGGAAATATCTACATCGCTATCAGTGTAAACATGGAAATATCTACTTTGATATCTGTATAATTATGGAAATATCTTCACCGCTATCTGTATAAACGTGGAAATACCAACACCGCTATCTCTATAAACATGAAAACATCCACACGGCCATCTGCATATCCATGGAAATATCTACAATGCCATCTGTATAAAGATGGAAATATCTACACGGCAATCTGTGTAGAGATGGAAATATCAACACCGCCATCTGTACAAACATGGAAACATCTACACCGCTATCTGTATAAACACAGAAATATCTACACTGCAGTCTGTATAAACATGGAAATATCTACACCGGTATCTGTATAAACATGGATATATCCACACCACGATCTGTATAAACGTGGAAATATTTACACCGCTATCTGTATAAACCTAGAAATATCTACACTGCTATCTCTATAAATATGGAAATATCTACACCGCAATCTGTATAAACATGGAAATAACTACAAAGTCATCTGTATTAACATGGAAATGTGTACAGCACTCTCTGAATAAAGATGGAAATATCTACACCAATATCTGTAAAAACATGGAAATACTTACAAATTATCGGTACAAACATGGAAATATCTACACCGCCATCTCTATAAACATGGAACTATCTACACAGCCATGTGTATATACATGGAAATATCTACACCGCTATCTATATAAACATGGAAATATCTACACCGCTATCTTTGTAAACATGGAAATATCTACACTGCCATCTACATATCCATGGAAATGTCTGCGCCGCCATCTATATAAACATGGAAATATCTACACGGTCATCTGTGTATAGATGGAAATATCTACAATGGCATCTGTTTAAAGATATAAATACCTGCACCGCGAGCTGTATAAACATGGAAATATCTACATCGCTATCTGTATAAACGTGGAAATACCAACACCGCTATCGGTATAAACATGGAAATATCTACAACGCCATCTTTATAAACATGGAAATATCTACACCGCTATGTCTATAAACATGGAAATACCTACACCGCTATCTCAATAAACATGGAAATATCTACAACGATATCTGTATAAACATGGAAATATCTACACCGCTATCTGTATGTACATGGAAACATCTACACCGCCATCTGTATAAACATGGAAATAACTACAAAGACATCTGTATAAACATGGGAATATCTACAAACCATCTGTATAAACATGGAAATATCTACACAGCCATCTGTATGTACATGGAAATATCTACACTGCTATCTGTATAAACATGGAAATAACTACACCACTATTTGTATAATCAAGGAAATATCTACACCGTGATCTGTATAAACATGGAAATATGTACACCGCTATCTGTATAAACATGGAAATACCTACAATAACATCTATATACACATGGAAATATCTACAATGCCATCTGTATACACATGGAAATACCTACACGGCAATCTGTGTATAGATGGAAACATCAACGCCGCCATCTGTACAAACTTGGAAATATCTACACTGCTCTCTCTATAAATATGGAAATATCTACACTGCGGTCTGTATAAACATGGAAATATCCACACCGGTATCTGTATAAACATGGAAATATCTGCACCGCTATCTATATAGACATGGAAATATCTACAAAGCCATCTGTATAAACATGGAAATACCTACAAAGTCATGTGTAGGAACATGGAAATATCTACACTGCAATCTGTATAAACATAGAAATATCTACACAGCCCTCTGTATAAATATGGAGATATCTGCATAGGCATCTGTTTAAACATGGAAATATCTTCACCGCTATCTGTATAAAGATGGAAACACCTACACCGCTGTCTCTATAAAAATGGAAATATGTACACCGCTATGTGTATAAATATGGAAATATCTCCACTGCTGTTTGTATAAACATGGAAATATCTCCACCGTTATCTGTAAAAACATGGAAATATCTACAGCGCCATCTCTATAAACATTGAAATATCTGCTCTGCCATCTGTAAAAACATGGAAATATCTACACAGTCATCTGAATAAACATGGAAATATTTACACCGCAAGCTGTATAAACATGGAAATATCTACACTGCTATCTGTATAAATATGAAATATCAAAAACCGCGATCTCAATAAAAATGGAAATATCTACACTGATATCTGTATAAACATGGAAATATCCTCACTGCTATCTCTATGAACATGGATATATCTACACCGCTATCTCTATAAACATGGTAATATCTACACCGCCATCTCTATAAACATGGAAATATCTACACCGCCATCTGTATAAACGTGGAAATATCTACAGCGCTATCTGTATAAACATGGAAATATCTACACCGCTATCTGTATAAACATGGAAATATCTACACCGCAATCTGTATAAACATGTAAATATCTACACCACGATCTGTATAAACATGGAAATATCTACACCGCGATCTGTATAAACATGGAAATATCTACACCGCTATCTGTATAAACATGGAAATATCTACACAGCTATCTGTATAAACATGGAAATGCCTACACTGCTGTCTCTATAAACATGGAAATATGTACACCCCTATGTGTATAAACATGGTAATATATCCACTGCTGTCTGTATAAACATGGAAATATCTCCACCTTTTTCTGTATAAACATGGAAATATCTACAGCGCCATCTCTATAAACATTGAAATATCTACCCTGCCGTCTGTAAAAACATGGAAATATCTACACAGTCATCCGAATAAACATGGAAATATCTACACCATTATCTGTATAAACATGGAAATACCTACAATACCATCTGTATACACATGGAAATATCTACACAGACATCTGTATAAATATGGAAATATCTACACCGCAATCAGTATAAACATGGAAATATCTACACCGCTATCTGTATAAACATGGAAATAACTCCAATGCTATCTCTATAAACATCGAAATATCTACACCGCCATCTGTATAAACATGGAAATACTTACAAAGTTGTCTGTATAAACATGGAAATATCTACACCGCCTTCTCTATAAACATGGAAATATCTACACTGCTATCTCTATAAACATGGAAAAATCTATACCGCCAACTGTATAAACATGGAAATATGTACACTGCTATCTCTATAAACATGGAAATATCTACAATGCCATCTGTAAAAACATGGAAATACCTATACAGTCATTTGTATAAACATGGAAATATCTACACCACCATCTGTATAAACATGGAAATATCTACAATGCCGTCTGTATACACAAGGAAATACCTACACTGCAATCTGTGTATAGATGGAAACGTCAACACCGCCATCTGTACAAACGTGGAAATATCTACACTGCATCTGTATAAACATGGAAATATCTACACTGCGGTCTGTATAAACATGGAAATATCTACACCAGTATCTGTATAAACATGGAAATATCTACACCACGATCTGTATAAACATGGAAATATATACACCGCTATCTGAATAAACATGGAAATATCTGCACTGCTGTCTGTAAAAACATGGAAATAACTACTCCGCGATCTGTATATACATGGAAATATCTACAGCGCTATTTGTATAAACAAGGAAATAACTACACCGACATGTGTTTAAACATGGAAATATATACACAGACATCTGTTTATACATGGAAATATCTACACCGCTATCTGTATAAACATGCTAATATCTACACCTCTATCTGTATAAATCTGGAAATATTTGCACCGCTATCCCTATAAACATGGTATTATCAACACTGCGATCTGTATAAACATGGAAATATCTACAGCATGATCTGTATAAACATGGAAATATCTACACCACGATCTGTATAAACATGGAAATATCTACACCGCCATCTCTATATACATGGAAATATCTACACCGCCATCTCTATAAACATGGAAATATCTACACCGCCATCTCTATAAACATGGAAATATCTACACCGTGATCAGTATAAGCATGGAAATATCTACACTGCTATATGTATAAACATGGAAATATATCCACTGCTATCTCTATAAACATCGAAATATCTACACCACCATCTGTGTAAACATGGAAATATCTACAATGCCGTCTGTATACACATGGAAATACCTACACTGCAATCTGTGTATAGATGGAAACGACAACACTGCCATATGTACAAACTTGGAAATATCTACACGGCCATCTGTATAAACGTGGAAATATCTACACCGCTATCTGCATAAACATGGAAATATATACACCGCAATCTGTATAAACATGGAAATATCTCACCGCTATCTGTATAAACATGAAATATCAAAACCGCTATCTCTATAAAAATGGAAATATCTACACTGCTATCTGTATAAACATGGAAATATCCTCACTGCTATCTCTATGAACATGGATATATCTACACCGCTATCTCTATGAACATGGAAATATCTACACCGCCATCTCTATAAACATGGAAATATCTGCACTGCGATCTGTTTAAACATGGAAATATCTACACCGTGATCTGTATAAACATGGAAATATTTTCACCACGATCTGTATAAACGTGGAAATATCTACACCGCTATCTGCATAAACATGGTAATATCTACACCACCATCTATATAATCATGGAAATATCTACACCGCCATCTGTATGAACATGGAAATATCTACAATGCCATCTGTAGAAAGATGGAAATATCTACACCGCAATCTGTGTAAACATGGAAATATCTACACCAATATCTGTAAAATCATGTTAATATCTACAACGCTATCTGTATAAACATGGAAATATCTACACCGTGATCTGCATAAACATGGAAATAACTACCCCACAATCTGTATAAACATGGAAATATCTACATCGCCATCTGTATAAACATGGAAACATCTACACAGCTATCTCTATAAACATGGAAATATCTACACCACGATCTGTATAAACATGGAAATATCTTCACCGCGATCTGTATAAAGATGGAAATACCTACAAAGTCATCTGTATAAATATGGAAATATCTACACAGCCATCTGTATAAACATGGAAATATCTACACAGCCATCTGTATATACATGGAAATATCTACACCGCTATCTGTATAAACACGGAATTAACTACACCGCAATTTGTATAAACAAGGAAATAACTACACCGTGATCTGTATAAACATGGAAATAATTACACCGCTAATTGTATAAACAAGGAAGTGTCTACACCGCTATCTGTATAAACATTGAAATAACTACACCGCTATTTGTATAAACAAGGAAATATCTACACTGCGATCTGCATAAACATGGAAATATCTACACCACGATCTGTATAAACATGGAAATACCTACAAAGTCATCTGTATAAACATGGAAATATCTACACAGCCATCTGTATAAACATGGAAATATCTACACAGCCATCTGTATATACAAGGAAATATCTACACCGCTATCTGTATAAACACGGAATTAACTACACCGCAATTTGTATAAACAAGGAAATAACTACACCGTGATCTGTATAAACATGGAAATAATTACACCGCTAATTGTATAAACAAGGAAGTGTCTACACCGCTATCTGTATAAACATTGAAATAACTACACCGCTATTTGTATAAACAAGGAAATATCTACACCGTGATCTGCATAAACATGGAAATAACTACACCGCTATTTGTATAAACAAGGAAATATCTACACCGCCATCTGTTTAAACATGGAAATATATACACAGATATCTGTTTATACATGGAAATATCTACACCGCTATCTGTATAAACATGCTAATATCGACACCGCTATCTGTAAAAATGTGAAATATTTGCACCGCTATCCCTATAAACATGGTAATATCAACACCGCGATCTGTATAAACATGGAAATATCCACACCGCTATCTCTATAAACATGGAAAAATCAACACTGCTATCTCTATGATCATGGAAATATCTACACCATGATCCGTGTAAACCTGGAAATAACTACACCGCTATCTCTGTAAACATGGAAATATCTCCACTGCTATCTCTATAAACATCGAAATATCTACATAGCCATCTGCATAAACATGGAAATACTTACAAAGTTATCGGTATAAACATGGAAATATCTACACCGCCATCTGTATAAACATGGAAATATCTACACAGCCATGTGTATATAAATGGAAATATCTACACCGCTATCTATATAAATATGTAAATAACTACACAGCTATCGGTATGAACATGGAAATATCTACACCACCATCTACATATCCATGGAAATATCTGCGCCGCCATCTGTATAAACATGGAAATATCTACACGGTCATCTGTGTATAGATGGAAATATCAACACTACCATCTGAATAAACATGGAAATATCTACAACGCGGTCTGTATAAACATGGAATATCTAAACCGCTATCTGTATGAACATGGAAATATCTACACCGCTATGTCTATAAACACGGAAATATCTAAACCGTGATCTGTATAAACATGGAAATATTTACACTGCTATCTGTATAAACATGGAAATATCTTCATGGCTATCTGTCTAAACATGGAAATATCTACACCGCCGTATGTATAAACATGGAAATACCTACACAGTCGTCTGTATAAACATGGAAATATCTACCCCACTATCTGTATAAACATGGAAATACCTTCACAGTCATCTGTATAAACATGGAAATATCTACACCACTATCTGTATAAACATGGAAATATCTACACTGAAATCTGTATAAACGTGGAAATAACTACACAGCCATCTCTATAAACATGGACATATCTACATCGCTATCTGTATAAACATGGAAATATCCACACCGCTATCTGCGGAACATGGAAATATTTACACCGCCATCTGTAAAAAACATGGAAATATCTACACAGTAATCTGTATAAACATGGAAATATCTACACCCCATCTGTAAAAACATGGAAATATCTACAGTGCTATCTCTACAAACTTTGAAATATCTCCACCGCTATCTGTATAAACATGGAAATATCTACACTGCTATCTTTATAAACATGGAAATATCTACACTGCAATCTCTATAAACATGGAAATATCTATAACACTATCTGTGTAAACATGGAAACATCTTCACAGCTGTCTGTGTAAACATGGAAATATGTTCACCACAATCTGTGTGAAAATGGAAATATCTACACCTCTGCCTCTGTAAACATGTAAATATCTACACCACTATCTGTACAAACAAGGAAATATCTACACCGCTATCTGTATAAACATGGAAATATAAACACCACGATCTGTATAAACATGGATATATCTACACCGCTATCTGTATAAACATGGAAATATCTACACCGCTATCTGTATAAACATGGAAATATCTACACTGCTATCTGTATAACTATGGAAATATCTACACAGCTATCTCTATAAACATGGAAATGTCTACACCGCTGTCTGTATAAACATGGAAATATCTTCATGGCTATCTCTCTAAACATGGAAATATCTACACCGCCATATGTATAAACATGGAATATCTACACACTCATCTGTATATACATGGAAATATCTACCCCACTCTCTGTATAAACATGGAAATATCTACACCACAATCTGTATAAACATGGATATATCTACATCGCTACCTGTATAAACATGTTAATATCTACACTGCTATCTGTATAAACATGGAAATATCTACTCCGCTATCTGTATAAACATGGAAATATCTACATGGCTATCCCTAAAAACATGGAAATAACTTCACCGCCTTCTGTATAAACATGGAAATATCTACACTGCCTTCTGTATAAACATGGAAATAACTAAACCGCTATCACAATGAACATTGAAATGTCAACACTTCCTTCTGGATATACATGGAAATACCTACGGAGTCATCTGTGTAAATATGGAAATATCTACAAAGCCATCTCTATAAACATGGAAATAGCTACACCGCTATTTCTATAAACATGAAAATAGCCACCCCGCAATCTGTATAAACATGGAAATATCTACACTGCCATCTGTATAAACATGGAAATATCTACACTGCCATCTGTATACACATGGAAATATGTACACAGTCATCTGTATAAACATTGAAATATCTCCACCGCTATCTGACTAAACATGGAAATATCTCCACTGATATCTGTATAAACATGGAAATATCTACACCGCAATCTGTATAAACATGGAAATGTCTGCACCGCTATCTGTATAAACATGGATATATCTACTACGCTATGTGTATAAACATGGAAATATTTACATCGGTATCTGTAAAAACATGGAAATATTTCCACCGCAATCTGTGTAAACATAGAAATATCTACACTGCTATCTTTATAAACATGGAAATATCTACACCGCAATCTGTGTAAACATGGATATATCTACACCGCAATCTGTATAAACATGGAAATATCTACACCGCTATCTGTATAACCATGGAAATATCTACACCGCTATCTGTATAAACATGGAAATATCTACACCGCTATCTGTATAAACGTGGAAATATGTACACCGCAATCTGTGCAAATGTGGAAATATATACACCTCTATCTCTGTAAATATGGAAATATCTACACCGCTATCTGTATAAACATGGAAATATCTACACCGCTATGTGTATAAACATGGAAATATATACACCACGATCTGTATAAACATGGATATATCTACACCGCTATCTGTATAAACATGGAAACATCTACACCGCTATCTGTATAAACATGGAAATATCTACACCGCAATCTGTATAACTATGGAAATATCTACACCGCTATCTCTATAAACATGGAAATGTCTACATCGCTGTCTGTATAAACATGGAAATATCTTCATGGCTATCTGTCTAAACATGGAAATATCTACACCGCCATATGTATAAACATGGAAATACCTACACAGTCATCTGTATAAACATGGAAATAATTACCCCACTATCTGTATAAACATGGAAATATCTACACTGAAATCTGTATAAACGTGGAAATAACTACACAGCCATCTCTATAAACATGGACATATCTACATCGCTATCTGTATAAACATGGAAATATCCACACCGCTATCTGCGGAACATGGAAATATTTACACCGCCATCTATTATAAACATGGAAATATCTACACAGTAATCTGTATAAACATGGAAATATCTACACCCCCATCTGTAAAAACATGGAAATATCTACAGTGCTATCTCTACAAACTTTGAAATATCTCCACCGCTATCTGTATAAAGATGGAAATATCTACACTGCTATCTTTATAAACATGGAAATATCTACACAGCAATCTCTATAAACATGGAAATATCTATAACACTATCTGTGTAAACATGGAAATATCTTCACAGCTGTCTGTGTAAACATGGAAATATGTTCACCACAATCTGTGTGAAAATGGAAATATCTACACCTCTGCCTCTGTAAACATGTAAATATCTACACCACTATCTGTACAAACAAGGAAATATCTACACCGCTATCTGTATAAACATGGAAATATAAACACCACGATCTGTATAAACATGGATATATCTACACCGCTATCTGTATAAACATGGAAATATCTACACCGCTATCTGTATAAACATGGAAATATCTACACTGCTATCTGTATAACTATGGAAATATCTACACAGCTATCTCTATAAACATGGAAATGTCTTCACCGCTGTCTGTATAAACATGGAAATATCTTCATGGCTATCTCTCTAAACATGGAAATATCTACACAGCCATATGTATAAACATGGAATACCTACACACTCATCTGTATATACATGGAAATATCTACCCCACTCTCTGTATAAACATGGAAATATCTACACCACAATCTGTATAAACATGGATATATCTACACCGCTACCTGTATAAACATGTTAATATCTACACTGCTATCTGTATAAACATGGAAATATCTACTCCGCTATCTGTATAAACATGGAAATATCTACATGGCTATCCCTAAAAACATGGAAATAACTTCACCGCCTTCTGTATAAACATGGATATAATTACACTGCCTTCTGTATAAACATGGAAATAACTAAACGGCTATCACAATGAACATTGAAATGTCAACACTGCCTTCTGGATATACATGGAAATAACTACGGAGTCATCTGTATAAACATGGAAATATCTACAAAGCCATCTCTATAAACATGGAAATAGCTACACCGCTATTTCTATAAACATGAAAATAGCCACCCCCCAAACTGTATAAACATGGAAATATCTACACTGCCATCTGTATAAACATGGAAATATCTACACTGCCATCTGTATACACATGGAAATATGTACACAGTCATCTGTATAAACATTGAAATATCTCCACCGCTATCTGACTAAACATGGAAATATCTCCACTGATATCTGTATAAACATGGAAATATCTACACCGCAATCTGTATAAACATGGAAATGTCTGCACCGCTATCTGTATAAACATGGATATATCTACTACGCTATCTGTATAAACATGGAAATATTTGCATCGGTATCTGTAAAAACATGGAAATATTTCCACCGCAATCTGTGTAAACATAGAAATATCTACACTGCTATCTCTATAAACATGGAAATATCTACACTGCCATCAGTATATACATGGAAATATCTAAAAAGTCATCTGTATAAACATGGAAATATCTACACCACTATCTGTATAAACGTGGAAATATCTACATTGCCATCTGTATAAACATGGAAATATCTACACAGCCACCTCTATAAACATGGAAATATCTTCAACACTATCTCTATAAACATGGAAATAGCCACACCGCTATCTGCATAAACATGGAAATATCTACACTGCCATCTGTATACACATGCAAATATCTACACAGTCATCTGTATAAAGATGGAATTATCTATACCGTTATCTGTATAAACATGGAAATATCTACAACGATATCTGTATAAATGTGGAAATATCTACAAGGCAATCTGTGCAAATATGGAAATATCTACACATCTATCTCTGAAAATATGGAAATATCAACTCCGCTATATATATAAACATGGAAATATCTACACCGTTGTCTGTATAAACATGGAAATATCTACCCCACGATCTGTATAAACATTGATATAACTACACCGCTATCTGTATAAACATGGAAACTTCTACAACGCTATTTGCATAAACATGGAAATATCTACACCGCTATCTGTATAAATATGGAAATATCTACACCGCTATCTCTATCAACATGGAAACATCTACACCGCTATCTGTATAAACATGGAAATATCTACATGGCTATTTCTATAAATATGGAAATATCTAAACCGCCTTCTGTATAAACATGGAAATTCGTACACAGTCATCTGTATAAACATAGAAATATCCACACCACTATCTGTATAAACACGGAAATATCTACACTGCAATCTGTATAAACATGGAAATATCTACACAGCCATCTCTATAAACATGGAAATATCTACAACGCTATCTGTATAAACATGGAAATAGCAAAACCGCTATTTGTATAAACATGGAAATATCTACACCGCCATCTGTAAAAATATGGAAATATCTACACAGTCATCTGTAGAAACATGGAAATATCTACACCGCAATCTGTACAAACATGGAAATATCTCCACCGCTATCTGTATAAACATGGAAATATCTACACCGCCATCTGTATAAACATGCAAATATCTACAGCGCAAACTGTATAAACATGGAAATATCTCCACCGCTATCTCTATAAACATGGAAATATCCACACCGCTATCTTCATAAACCTGAAAATATCTACACCGTCATCTGTATAAACATGGAAATATCTACACCAACATCTCTATAAACATGGAAATATATACACTGCCATCTGTATAAACATGGAAATACCCACACGGCAATCTGTGTATAAATGGAAACATCAACACCGCCATCTGTACAGACATGGAATTATCTACACCGCTATCTGTATAAACACGGAAATATCAACACTGCGGTCTGTATAAATATGGAAATATCTACACCACGATCTGTATAAAACATGGAAATATTTACACCGCTATCTCTATAAACAAGGAAATTCCTGCAAAGCCATCTGTATAAACATGGAAATAACTAAACAGTCATGTGTAGGAACATGGAAATATCTACACTGCCATCTGTATAAACATGGAAATATCTACACAGCTCTCTATATAAATATAGAAATATCTGCATAGGCATCTGTATAAACATGGGAATATCTGCACCGCTATCTGTATAAACATGGAAATACCTACACCACTGTCTCCATAAACATGGAAATATGAACACCGCTATGTGTATAAACATGGTAATATCTCCACTGCTATCTGCATAAACATAGAAATATCTGCACCGCTATCATTATAAACATGGAAATACCTACACCGCTATCTCTATGAACATGAAAGTATCTACACTGCTATCTTTGTAAACATGGAAATTTCTACACCGCTATCTGTATAAACATGGAAATATCTCCACCGCTATCTGCATAAACATGGAAATATCTACACTGCCATCTGTGGAAAATGGAAATATCTACACCGCGATCTGTATAAACATGGAAATATCTACACTGCTACCTGTATATACATGGAAATATGTACACCGCTATCTGCATAAACATGGAAATATCTACACCGCTATCACTATAAACATGGAAATACGTACACCACTATCTCTATAAACATGGAAATATCTACACCGCTATCTCTATAAACGTGGAAATATCTTCACCGCAGTTCTATAAACTTGGAAATATCTAACACTGCCATATGCATAAACCTGGAAATATCTACACCGCCATCTGCATAAACATGGAAATATCTACACCACCATCAGTATAAACATTTAAATATCTACACCGCTATCTGTAAAACGTGGAAATATCTACACTGCTATCTGTATAAAAGTGGAAATATCTACACCGCTATCTGTATAAACGTGGAAATATCTACAACGCTATCTGTATAAACGTGGAAATATCTACACCGCTATCTGTATAAAAGTGGAAATATCTACTCCACTATATGTATAAACATGGAAATGTCTACAACACTATCTGTGTAAACATGGAAATATCTACACAGTTATCTGTGTAGACTTGGAAATATCTACACAGTTTTCTGTGTAAAGATGGAAATATGTACACCGCAATCTGTGCAAAGATGGAAATATGTACAACGTTAACTCTGTAAACATGGGAATATCTACACCGCTATCTGTATAAACATGGAAATACCTACACCGCAATCAGCATAAAGAAGGAAATATCTACATCGCCATCTATATAAACATGGAAATATCTACACCGCCATCTGTATAAACATGGAAATATCTGCTCCGCTATCTGTATAAGTATGGAAATATCTACAGCGCTATCTCTATAAACATGGAAATAACTACACCGCTATCTCTATAAACATGGAAATATCTACACCGCCATCTGCATGAACATGGAAATATCTACAACGCTATCAATATAAATATGGAAATAACTACACCGACATCTCTATAAACATGGAAATATCCACACTGCCATCTGTGGAAAGATGGAACTATCTACACTGCGATCTGTATAAACTTGGAAATTTCTGCACCGCTACCTGTGTAAACATGGAATATCTACACCGCTATCTGTATAAACATGGAAATAGCTACATCGCCATCTGTATAAACATGGAAATATCTACAACGCAATCTGTATCAATATCGAAATATCTACAAAGCCATCTCTATAAACAAGGAAATATATACACCGCTATCTGTATAAACATGGAAATATCTACACCGCTATCTGTATAAACCTGGAAATATCCACAGCACAAACTGTATAAACATGGAAATATCTACACCGCAATCTGTATAAACATGGAAATATCTACACCACAATCTGCATAAACATGGAAATATCTGCGCCGCTATCTGTATAAATATGGAAATATCTTCAACGCTATCTCTATAAACATGGAAATGACTTCACTGCTATCTCTATAAACATGGAAATATCTACACCGCTACCTGTATAAACATGTTAATATCTACACTGCTGTCTGTGTAAACATGGAAATATCTACACAGCAATTTCTGTAAACTTTGAAATATCTACACAGCTATCTGTTTAAAAATGGAAATATCTACATGGTAATCTGTGCAAAGATGGAAATTTCTACACCGCTATCTCTGTAAACAAGGAAATATCTACTCCGCTATCTGTATAAACATGGAAATATCTACACCGCTATCTGTATAAACAAGGAAATATCTACACCGCCATGTTTAGAAACCTGGAGATATTTACACCGCAATCTGTATAAACATGGAAATAGCTACACCGCTACCTGTATAAATATGGAAATATCTACACCGCTATCTGTATCAACATGGAAATAACTACACCGCAATCTGTATAAACATGGAAATATCTACAATGCTATCTCTGTAAACATGGAAATATCTACACAGCTATCTGTATAAATTTGGCAATACCTACAGCACAATCTGTGCAAAGATGGAAATATCTACACCGCTATCTCTGTAAACATGGAAATTTCTACACCGCTATCTGTATAAACATGGAAATATCTACACTGCCATCTGTATAAACATGGAAATATCTACAGCGCCATCTGTATAAACATGGAAATATCTACACTGCCATCTGTATACAAATGGAAATATCTACCGAGCCATCTGTATAAACATGGAAATATCTACACTGCTATCTCTATAAACATGGAAATATCTACACCGCTATCTGTGCAAACATGGAAATATCTACACCGCAGTCTCTATAAACATGGAAATATATACACCGCTATCTGTATAAACATGGAAATATCTACACCGCTATCTGTATAAACATGGAAATTTTCACACCGCTATCTGTATAAACATGGAAATATCTCCACCGCTATCTTTATAAACACGGAAATACCTACACCGGTATCTTTATCAACATATAAATACCTACACCGCTATCTCTATAAGCAATGAAATATCTACAACGCTATCTGTGTAAACATGGAAATATCTACACATCTATCTGTGTAAACTTGGAAGTATCTACACCGCAATCTGTGTAAGCATGGAAATATCAACAACGCTATCTGTGTAAACATGGAAATATTTACAATGCTATCTGTGAAAACAGGGAAATATCTACACAGCTATATGTAAAACGTGGAAATGTCTACAACGCTATCTGTATAAACGTGGAAATATCTAAACCGCTATCTGTATAAATGTGGAAATACCTGCAACGCTATCTGTAAAAACGTGGAAATATCTACATCGCTATCTGTATAAACGTGGAAATACCTTCACCACTATCTGTAAAACCCTGAAAATATCTACACCGCTATCTGTATCAACATGTAAATAACTACACCGCTATCTGTATAAACATGGAAATATCTTCAATGCTATCTCTGTAAACATGGAAATATCGACACAGGTATCTGTGTAAACTTGGAAATGTCTACACCACTATCTGTGTAAAGTTTGCAATGTCTACACCGCAATCTGTGCAAAGATGGAAATATCTTTACCGCTATGTCTGTAAACATGGAAATATCTACAACACTATATGTATACTCATGGAAATATCTACAATGCCATCTGTATACACATGGAAATATCTACACAGCCATCTGTATAAACATGGAAATATCTACACCGCTATCAGTATAAACAAGGAAATATCTACACCACCATCTGTATAAACATTGAAATATCTACACCGCCATCTGTATAAACATGGAAATATCTGCACCGCTATCTGTATAAATATGGAAATATCTACACCGCTATCTCTATAAACATGGAAATACCTACACCACTATCTCTATAACATGGAAATAGCTACACCGCAATCTCTATAAACATGGAAATACCTACACCGCCACCTGTATAAACATGGAAATATCTACACCGCTATCTGTATAAACATGAAAATATCTACATCGCCATCTGTATAAACATGGAAATATCTGCACCGCTATCTGTATAAACATGGAAATAACTACAATGCTATCTCCATAAACATGGAAATACCTACACCGCTATCTGTATAAACATGGAAATAACTACTCCGCTATCTGTGTAAACATGGAAATATCTACAATGGTATATGTGGAAACTTGGAAATACCTACACAGCTATCTGTGTAAACTTGGAAATATCTACACCGCTATCTGTGTAAAGATGGAAATAACTACACCACAATCTCTTCAAAGATCAATATATCTACAATGCTATCTCTGTTAACATGGAAATATCTACACCGCTATCTGTATAAACGTGGAAATATCTACACGGCCATCTGTATAAACATGAAGATATCTACACAGTCATCTGTATAAACATGGAAATATCTACTCCACATCTCTATAAACATGGAAATATCTACACTGTTATCTCTATAAGCCTGAACATATCTACACCGCCATGTCTATAAACATGAAAATAACTACACCGCCATCTTCATAAACCTGGAACTGTCTACACCACCATGTGTATAAACATGGAAATATCTAAACCGCTATCTGTGTAAATATGGAAATATCTACACAGCTATCTCTGTAAACGTGGAAAGGTCTACACCGCTCTCTGTATAAACATGGAAATATCTACATCGCTATCTCTATAAACCTGAAAATATCTACACCGTCATCTGTATAAACATGGAAATATCTACACCAACATCTCTATAAACATGGAAATATATACACTGCCATCTGTATAAACATGGAAATACCCACACGGCAATCTGTGTATAAATGGAAACATCAACACAGCCATCTTTACAGACATGGAATTATCTACACCGCTATCTGTATAAACACGGAAATATCAACACTGCGGTCTGTATAAATATGGAAATATATACACCACGATCTGTATAAAACATGGAAATATTTACACCGCTATCTCTATAAACAAGGAAATTCCTGCAAAGCCATCTGTATAAACATGGAAATAACTAAACAGTCATGTGTAGGAACATGGAAATATCTACACTGCCATCTGTATAAACATGGAAATATCTACACAGCCCTCTATATAAATATAGAAATATCTGCATAGGCATCTGTATAAACATGGGAATATCTGCACCGCTATCTGTATAAACATGGAAATACCTACACCACTGTCTCCATAAACATGGAAATATGAACACCGCTTTGTGTATAAACATGGTAATATCTCCACTGCTATCTGCATAAACATAGAAATATCTGCACCGCTATCATTATAAACATGGAAATACCTACACCGCTATCTCTATAAACATGAAAGTATCTACACTGCTATCTTTGTAAACATGGAAATTTCTACACCGCTATCTGTATAAACATGGAAATATCTCCACCGCTATCTGCATAAACATGGAAATATCTACACTGCCATCTGTGGAAAATGGAAATATCTACACCGCGATCTGTATAAACATGGAAATATCTACACCGCTACCTGTATAAACATGGAAATATGTACACCGCTATCTGCATAAACATGGAAATATCTACACCGCTATCACTATAAACATGGAAATACGTACACCACTATCTCTATAAACATGGAAATATCTACACCGCTATCTCTATAAACGTGGAAATATCTTCACCGCCATTCTATAAACTTGGAAATATCTAACACTGCCATATGCATAAACCTGGAAATATCTTCAACGCCATCTGCATAAACATGGAAATATCTACACCGCCATCAGTATAAACATTTAAATATCTACACCGCTATCTGTAAAACGTGGAAATATCTACACTGCTATCTGTATAAAAGTGGAAATATCTACACCGCTATCTGTATAAACGTGGAAATATCTACAACGCTATCTGTATAAACGTGGAAATATCTACATCGCTATCTGTATAAAAGTGGAAATATCTACTCCACTATATGTATAAACATGGAAATGTCTACAACACTATCTGTGTAAACATGGAAATATCTACAAAGTTATCTGTGTAGACTTGGAAATATCTACACAGTTTTCTGTGTAAACATGGAAATATGTACACCGCAATCTGTGCAAAGATGGAAATACGTACAACGTTAACTCTGTAAACATGGGAATATCTACACCGCTATCTGTATAAACATGGAAATACCTACACCGCAATCAGCATAAAGAAGGAAATATCTACATCGCCATCTATATAAACATGGAAATATCTACACCGCCATCTGTATAAACATGGAAATATCTGCTCCGCTATCTGTATAAGTATGGAAATATCTCCAGCGCTATCTCTATAAACATGGAAATAACTACACCGCTATCTCTATAAACATGGAAATATCTACACCGCCATCTGCATGAACATGGAAATATCTACAACGCTATCAATATAAATATGGAAATAACTACACCGACATCTCTATAAACATGGAAATATCCAGACTGCCATCTGTGTAAAGATGGAACTATCTACACCGCGATCTGTATAAACTTGGAAATTTCTGCACCGCTACCTGTGTAAACATGGAAATATCTACACTGCTATCTGTGTAAACTTGGAAATATCTACACCGCTATCTGTGTAAAGATGGAAATACCTACACCACAATCTCTGCAAAGATGGATATATCTACACCGCTATCTCTGTAAACATGGAAATATCTACTCCGCTATCTGAATAAACATGGAAATATCTACACCGCTATCAGTATAAACAAGGAAATATATACACCACCATCTGTATAAACATTGAAATATCTACACCGCCATCTGTATAAACATGGAAATATCTGCACCGCTATCTGTATAAATATGGAAATATCTACACCGCTATATCTATAAACATGGAAATAACTACACCGCTTTCTCTATAAACATGGAAATAGCTACACCGCAATCTCTATAAACATGGAAATACCTACACCGCCACCTGTATAAACATGGAAATATCTATACCGCTATCTGTGTAAACATGGAAATATCTACACCGCTATCTGTATAAACATGGAAATATCTTCACCGCTATCTGTCTAAACATGGAAATATCTACAACGCTATCTCCATAAACATGGAAATACTTACACTGCTATCTGTATCAATATCGAAATATCTACAAAGCCATCTCTATAAACAAGGAAATATCTACACCGCTATCTGTATAAACATGGAAATATCTACACCGCTATCTTTATAAACATGGAAATATCTACACCACCATCTCTATAAATATGGAAATATCTACACTGCCATCTGTATACACATGGAAATATCTACGCAGCCATCTGTATAAACAAGGAAATATCTACACTGTTATCTCTATAAACATGGAAATATCTACACCGCTATCTGTATAAACATGGAAATATCTACTCCGCTATCTGTGTAAACATGGAAATATCTACAACGCTATATGTGGAAACATGGAAATACCTACACAGCTATCTGTGTAAACTTGGAAATATCTACACCGCTATCTGTGTAAAGATGGAAATACCTACACCACAATCTCTGCAAAGATGGATATATCTACACCGCTATCTCTGTAAACATGGAAATATCTACACCGCTATCTGTATAAACATGGAAATATCTACACCGCCATCTGTATAAACATGAAGATATCTACACAGTCATCTGTATAAACATGGAAATATCTACTCCACATCTCTATAAACATGGAAATATCTACACTGCCCTCTGTATAAACTTGGATATATCTACACAGCCATCTGTATAAACATGGAAATATCTACACTGTTATCTCTATAAGCCTGAACATATCTACACCGCAATGTCTATAAACATGAAAATAACTACACCGCCATCTTCCTAAACCTGGAACTATCTACACCGCCATCTGTATAAACATGGAAATATCTAAACCGCTATCTGTGTAAATATGGAAATATCTACACAGCTATCTCTGTAAACGTGGAAATGTATACACCGGTCTCTGTATAAACATGGAAATATCTACATCGCTATCACTATAAACCTGAAAATATCTACACCGACATCTGTATAAAAATGGAAATATCTACACCACCATCTCTATAAACATGGAAATATATACACTGCCATCTGTATAAACATGGAAATACCTACACGGCAATCTGTGTATAGATGGAAACGTCAACACCGCCATCTGTACAGACATGGAAATATCTACACCGCTATCTGTATAAACACGGAAATATCTACACTGCGGTCTGTATAAATATGGAAATATCTACACCGGTATCTGTATAAACATGGAAATATCTACACCACGATCTGTATAAAACGTGGAAAAAATTACACCGCTATCTGTATAAACATGGAAATATGTACACCGCTATCTCTATTAACAAGGAAATACCTGCAAAGCCATCTGTATAAACATGGAAATAACTAAACACTCATGTGTAGGAACATGGATATATCTACACTGCCATCTGTATAAACATGGAAATATCTACACAGCCCTCTGTATAAATATAGAAATATCTGCATAGGCATCTGTTATAAACATGGGAATATCTGCACCGCTATCTGTATAAACATGGAAATACCTACACCGCTGTCTCCATAAACATTGAAATATGAACACCGCTATGTGTATAAACATGGGAATATCTCCACTGCTGTCTGTATAAACATGGAAATATCTCCAACTTTATGTGTATAAACATGGAAATATCTACAGCGCCAACTCTATAAACATGGAAATATCTACACTGCCATCTGTAAAAACACGGAAAAATCTACACAGTCATGCGAATAAAGATGGAAATATATACACCACCATCTGTATAAACAGGGAAATACTTACAATACCATCTGTATACACATGGAAATATCTACACCACCATCAGTATAAACATGGAAATACTTACAATACCATCTGTATACACATGGAAATACCTACACAGACATCTGTATAAATATGGAAATATCTACACCGCCATCTGTGTAAACATGGAAATATCTACACCACGATCAGTATAAACATGGAAATATCTACACCGCTATCTGTATAAACATGGAAATATCTCCACTGCTATCTCTATAAGCATCGAAATATCTACACCGCCATCTGTATAAACATGGAAATACTTACAAAGTTATCTGTATAAACATGGAAATATCAACACCGCCATCTGTATAAACGTGGTAATATCTACACAGCCATGTGTATATACATGGAAATATCTACACCGCTATCTATATTAACATGGAAATAATTACACAGCTATCTTTATAAACATGGAAATATCTACACCGCCATCTACATATCCATAGAAATATCTGTGCCGCCATCTGTATAAACATGGGAATATCTACACGGTCATCTGTGTATAGATGGAAATATCAACACCGCCATCTGTACAAACATGGAAATATCTGCACCGCTATCTGTATAAACATGGAAATATCTACACTGCGGTCTGTATAAACATGGAAATATCTACACCGCTATCTGTATAAACATGGAAATATCTACACAGCTATCTCTATAAACATGGAAATATCTACAACATGATCTGTATAAACAAGGAAATATTTACACCGCTTTCTGTATCAACATGGAAATATCTTCACAGTTATCTGTATAAATATGGAAATATCTACACCGCTATCTCTATAAACATGGAAATATCTACACCGCCATCTGTATAAACATGGAAATATCTGCACTGCTATCTCTATAAAGATGGAAATACCTACAATGCCATCTGTAAACACATGGAAATACCTATACAGTCATCTGTTTAAATATGGAAATATCTACACCACCATCTGTATAAACATGGAAATATTTACAATGCAATCTGTATACACATGGAAATACCTACACGGCAATCTTTGTATAGATGGAAACATCAACACCGACATCTGTACAAACATGGAAATATCTACACCGCTATCTCTATAAATATGGAAATACCTACACTGCGGTCTGTATAAACATGTAAATATCTACACCGGTGTCTGTATAAACATGGAAATATCTACACCACCATCAGTATGAACATGGAAATATTTACACCGCTATGTGTATAAACATGGAAATATCTGCACGGCTATCCCTATAAACATGGAAATATCTACACCGTCATCTGTATAAACATGGAAATACCTATACAGTCATCTGCGTAAACACGGAAATATCTAAACCACCATCTGTATAAACATGGAAATATCTACAATGCCATCTGTATACACATGGAAATACCTACACGGCAATCTGTGTATAGATGGAAACATCAACACTGCCATCTGTACAAACATGGAAATATCTACACTGCTATCTCTATAAACATGGAAATATCTACACTGCGGTCTGTATAAACATGGAAATATCTACAGCGTTATCTGCATAAACATGGAAATATCTACACCACGATCTGTAAAAACATGGAAATATTTACACCGCTATCTGTATAAACATGGAAATATCTGCACCGTTATCTCTATAAACATGGAAATATCTGCAAAGCCATCTGTATAAACATGGAAATAACTACACAGTCATGTGTAGGAACATGGAAATATCTACAGTGCCATCTGTATAAACATGGAAATATCTACACAGCCCTCTTTATAAATATGGAAATATCTGCATAGGCATCTGTATAAACATGGAAATATCTGCACCGCTATCTGTATAAACATGGAAATACCTACACCGCTGTCTCTATAAACATGGAAATATGTACACCGCTATGAGTATAAACATGGAAATATCTCCACTGCTGTCTGTATAAACATGGAAATATCTCCACCGTTATCTGTAAAAACCTGGAAATATCTACACTGTCATCTATATATACATGGAAATATCTACAGAGAACTCAGTATAAACATGGAAATATCGGCACAGCCATCTGTATAAACATGGTAATATATACACCGCTATCTCTATAAACATGGAAATACCTACACCGCCATCTGTATAAACATGGAAATACCAACAAAGTCTTCTGTATAAACATGGAAATATCTACACAGCCATCTGTATAAACATGGAAATATCTACACAGCCATCTGTATATACATGGAAATATCTACACCGCTATCTGTATAAACATTGGAATAACTACACCGCTATTTGTATAAACAAGGAAATATCTACACCGCCATCTGTTTAAACATGGAAATATCTGCACTGCTATCTGTATAAACATGCTAACAACACCGCTATCTGTGAAAATGTGGAAATATTTACACCGCTATCCCTATAAACATTGTAATATCAACACCGCAATCTGTATATACATGGAAATATCTACACCATGATCTGTATAAACATGGAAATATCTACACCGCGATCTGTATAAACATGGAAATACCTACACCGTGATCTGTATAAGCATGGAAATATCGACACCGCCAACTCTATAAACATGGAAATATCTACACCCTATCTGTATAAACATGGAAATATCCACACAGCTATCTCTAGAAACATGGAAAAATCAACACCGCTATCTCTATGAACATGGAAATACCTACACCGCCATCTCTATAAACATGGAAATATCTACGCCGTGATCAGTATAAACATGGAAATATCAGCACCGCTATCTGTATAAACATGGAAATATCTACACCGCTATCTGTATAAACATGGAAATATCTACACAGTTATCTTTATAATTATGGAAATATCTACACCGCTATCTCTATAAACATGGAAATATCTACACCGCGATCTGTATAAACATGGAAATATCTACACTGCTATCTCTATAAACATGGAAATATCTACAATGCCATCTGTAAACACATGGAAATACCTATACAGTCATCTGTATAAACATGAAAATGTCTACACCACCATCTGTGTAAACATGGAAATATCTACAATGCCATCTGCATACACATGGAAATACCTACACGGTAATCTGTGTATAGATGGAAACATCAACACCGCCATCTGTACAAACATGGAAATATCTACACCGCCATCTGTATAACATGGAAATACCTACAAAGTCATCTGTATGAACATGGAAATATCTACACAGCCATCTGTATAAACATGGAAATATCTACAGAGCCATCTGTATATACATGGAAATATCTACACCGCTATATGTATAAACATGGAAATAACTACACCGCTATTTGTATAAACAAGGAAATATCTACACCGTGATCTGTATAAACATGGAAATATCTACACCGCGATGTGTATAAACATGGAAATATCTACACCGCGGTCTGCATAAACATGGAAGTATCTACACCGCGATCTGTACAAACATGGAAATATCTACACCGCGATCTGCATAAACATGGAAATATCTTCACCACGATCTGTATAAACATGGAAATATCTACACCGCTATCTGCATAAACATGGTAATATCTACACCACCATCTATATAAACATGGAAATATCTACACCGCCATCTGTATGAACATGGAAATACCTACAAAGTCAAATGTATAAACATGGAAATATCTACAAACCATATGTATAAACATGGAAATATCTATACAGCCGTCTGTATATACATGGAAATATCTACACCGCTATCTGTATAAACATAGAAATAACTACAACGCTATTTGTATAAACAAGGAAATATCTACACCGTGATCTGTATAAACATGGAAATATTTACACCGCTATCTGTATAAACATGGAAATTTCTACACCGTTATCTCTATAAACATGGAAATATCAACACCGCCATCTGTATAAACATGGAAATACCTATACAGTCATCTGGGTAAACATGGAAATATCTACACCACCATCTGTATAAACATGGAAATATCTACAACGCCATCTGCATACACATGGAAATACCTACACGGCAATCTGTGTATAGATGGAAACATCAACACCGCCATCTGTACAAACTTGGAAATATCTACACTGCTATCTCTATAAACATGGAAATATCTACACCGGTATCTGTATAAACATGGAAATATCTACACCGGTATCTGTATAAACATGGAAATATCTACATCACGATGTGTAGAAACATGGAAATATATACACCGCTATCTGTGTAAACATTGAAATATCTGCACCGCTATCTCTATAGACATGGAAATATCTACAAAGCCATCTGTATAAACATGGAAATACCTACATAGTCATGTGTAGGAACATGGAAATATCTACACTGCCGTCTGTATAAACATAGAAATATCTACACAGACCTCTGTGTAAATATGGAGATATCAGCGTAGGCATCTGTGTAAACATGGAAATATCTGCACCGCTATCTGTATAAACATGGAAATACCTACACCGCTGTCTCTATAAACATGGAAATATGTACACCGCTATGTGTATAAACATGGATATATATCCACTGCTGTCTGTATAGACATGGAATTACCTACACCGTTATCTGTATAAACATGGAAATATCTACAGCGCCATCTCTATGAACATTGAAATATCTACACTGCCATCTGTAAAAACATGGAAATATCTACACAGTCATCTGAATAAATATGGAAATATCTACACCACCATCTGTATAAACATGGAAATACCTACAATACCATCTGTATACACATGGAAATATCTACACAGACATCTGTATAAATATGGAAATATCTACACCGCCATCTGTATAAACATGGAAATATCTACACTGCCATCTGTAGAAAGATAAAAATATCTACACCGCTATCTCTATAAATATGGAAATATCTACACCGCCATCTCTATAAACATGAAAATATCTACACTGCCATCTCCATAAAGATGGAAGTATCTACTCCGCCATGTGTATAAACACGGAAATATCTACACAACCATCTGTGAAAACATGGAAATATCTACACCGCTATCTGTATAAACATGGAAATATCTACACCGCCATCTGCATGTCCATGGAAATATCTACGCCGCCATCTGTATAAACATGGAAATATCTACACGGCCATCTGTGTATAGATAGAAATATCAACACCGCCATCTGTACAAACATGGAAATATCTACACCGCTATCTCTATAAACATGGAAATATCTGCACTGCCATCTGTAAAAACATGGAAATACCTATACAGTCATCTGTATAAACTTGGAAATATCTACAATGCCATCTGTATACACATGGAAATATCTACACAGCCATCTGTATAAACATGTAAATATCTACACTGCTATCTCAATAAACATGGAAATATCTACACCGCCATCTCTATAAACATGAAAATATCTACACTGCCATCTCCATAAACATGGGACTAACTACCCCGCCATCTGTATAAACATGGAAACATCTACACCGCCATCAGTGTGAATAAGGAAATATCTACAATGCCATCTGCATAAAGATATAAATATCTGCACCACGAGCTGTATAAACATGGAAATATCTACATCGCTATCTGTATAAACGTGGAAATACCAACACCGCTATCGTTATAAACATGGAAATATCTACAACGCCATCTATATAAACATGGAAATATCTACACCGCTATGTCTATAAACATTGGAATACCTACACGGCTATCTCTATAAACATGGAAATACCTACACCGCTATCTGTATAAACATGGAAATATCTACACCGCTATCTGTATAAACATGGAAATATCTACACCACCATCTATATAAACATGGAAATATCTACACCGCCATCTGTATAAACGTGGAAATATCTACAATGCCATCTGCAGAAAGATGGAAATATCTACACAGCAATCTGTGTAAACATGGAAATATCTACACCAATATCTGTAAAAAGATGGAAATATCTACACCGCAATCTGTATAAACATGGAAATATCTACACAGCGATCTGTATAAACATGGAAATATTTACAGCGCCATCTCTATAAACATTGAAATATATACACTGCCATCTTTAAATACATGGAAATATCAACACAGTCATCTGAATAAACATGGAAATATCTACACCACCATCTGTATAAACATGGAAATACCTACAATACCATCTGAATACACATGCAAATACCTACACAGACATCTGTATAAATATGGAAGTATCTACACCACCATCTGTATAAACATGGAAATATCTACACTGCCATCTGTAGAAAGATGGAAATATCTACACCGCTATCTCTATAAATATGGAAATATCTACACTGCGACCTCTATAAACATGAAAATATCTACACTGCCATCTCCATAAAGATGGAAGTATCTACTCCGCCATGTGTATAAACACGGAAATATCTACACCACCATCTGTGTAAACATGGAAATATCTACACAGCCATCTGTATAAACCTGGAAATATCTGCACTGTCATCTATATAAACATGGAAATATCTACAGAGAACTCTGTATAAACATGGAAATATCGGCACAGCCATCTGTATAAACATGGAAATATCTACAACGATATCTGTATAAACATGGAAATATCTACACCGCTATGTGTATTAACGTGGAAATATCTCCATTGCTATCTGTATAAACATGGACAAATCTCCACCGCAATATGTATAAACATGAAAATATCTACACTTCTATCTCTATAAACATGGAAATATCTACACTGCCATCTGTACAAACATGGAAATATCTACACAGTCATCTGTAGAAACATGGAAATATCTACACCGCTATCTCTATAAACATGGAAATAACTACACCGCTATCTCTATAAACATGGAAATATCTACACCGATATCTCCATCAACATGGAAATATACACAACGCCATCTCTTTAAACATGGAGGTATCTACAACGACATCTACATAAACAAGAAAATATCTACACTGCCATCTATATAACCATGGAAATATCTACACCGCCATCTCTATAAACATGGAAATATCTACACTGCCATTTGTAGAAAGATGGAAATATCTACACCGCCGTCTGTATAAACGTGGAAATACCTACACCGCTATCTGTATGAACATGGAAATATCTACAACGCAATCTGTATAAACATGGAAATATCTACACCGCTCTCTGTATAAATATGAAATATCTAAATCGCTATCTCTATAAAAGTGGAAATATCTACACTGCTATCTGTATAAACATGGAAATATCCTCACTGCTATCTCTATGAACATTGATATATCTACACCGCTATCTCTATAAACATGGAAATATCTACACCGCCATCTCTATAAACATGGAAATATCTACACCGTCATCTGTATAAACATGGAAATATCTACACCGCTATCTGTATAAACATGGAAATATCTACACCGCGATCTGTATAAACATGGAAATATCTAAACCGCTATCTGTGTAAACATGGAAATATCTACACAGCTATCTCTATAAACATGGAAATATCTACACCGCCATCTGTATAAACATGGAAATACCTACAAAGTCATCTGTGTAAACATGGAAATATCTACACAGCCATTTGTATAAAGATGGAAATATCTACACAGCCATCTGTATAAACCTGGAAATATCTGCACTGTCATCTATATAAACATGGAAATATCTACAGAGGACTCTGTATAAACATGGAAATATCTACAACGCTATCTGTATAAACATGGAAATATCTACACCGCAATTTGTATTAACGTGGAAATATCTCCATTGCTATCTGTATAAACATGGACAAATCTCAACCACAATATGTATAAACATGAAAATATCTGCACTTCTATCTCTATAAACATGGAAATATCTACACTGCCATCTGTACAAACATGGAAATATCTACACAGTCATCTGTAGAAACATGGAAATATCTACACCGCTATCTCTATAAACATGGAAATAACTTCACCGCTATCTCTATAAACATGGAAATATCTACACCGCTATCTCCATCAACTTGGAAATATACACACCGCCATCTCTATAAACATGGAGGTATCTTCAACGCCATCTACAGAAACAAGAAAATATCTACACTGCCATCTATATAACCATGGAAATATCTACACCGCCATCTCTATAAACATGGAAATATCTACACTGCCATTTGTAGAAAGATGGAAATATCTACACCGCCATCTGTATAAACGTGGAAATATATACACCGCTATCTGTATAAACATGGAAATATATACACCGCAATCTGTATAAACATGGAAATATCTACACCACTCTCTGTATAAATATGAAATATCTAAACCGCTATCTCTATAAAAGTGGAAATATCTACACTGCTATCTGTATAAACATGGAAATATCCTCACTGCTATCTCTATGAACATTGATATATCTACACCGCTATCTCTATAAACATGGAAATATCTACACCGCCATCTCTATAAACATGGAAATATCTACACCGTCATCTGTATAAACATGGAAATATCTACACCGCTATCTGTATAGACATGGAAATATCTACACCGTGATCTGTATAAACATGGAAATATCTAAACCGCTATCTGTGTAAACATGGAAATATCTAGAGAGCTATCTCTATAAACATGGAAATACCTACACCGCCATCTGTATAAACATGGAAATACCTACAAAGTCATCTGTATAAACATGGAAATATCTACACAGCCATCTGTATAAACGTGGAAATATCTACACAGCCATCTGTATAAACCTGGAAATATCTGCACTGTCATCTATATAAACATGGAAATATCTACAGAGAACTCTGTATAAACATGGAAATATCGGCACAGCCATCTGTATAAACATGGAAATATCTACAACGCTATCTGTATAAACATGGAAATATCTACACCGCTTTGTGTATTAACATGGAAATATCTCCATTGCTATCTGTATAAACATGGACAAATCTCCACCGCAATATGTATAAACATGAAAATATGTACACTTCTATCTCTATAAACATGGAAATATCTACAATGCCATCTGTACAAATATGGAAATATCTACACAGTCATCTGTAGAAACATGGAAATATCTACACCGCTATCTCTATAAACATGGAAATAACTACACCGCTATCTCTATAAACATGGAAATATCTACACCGCTATCTCCATCAACATGGAAATATACACACCGCCATCTCTTTAAACATGGAGGTATCTACAACGCCATCTACATAAACAAGAAAATATCTACACTGCCATCTATATAAACATGGAAATATCTACACCGCCGTCTCTATAAACATGGAAATATCTACACTGCCATTTGTAGAAAGATGGAAATATCTACACCGCCATCTGTATAAACGTGGAAATATCTACACCGCTATCTGTACAAACATGGAAATATCTACACCGCAATCTGTATAAACATGGAAATATCTACACCTCTCTCTGTATAAATATGAAATATCTACACCGCTATCTCTATAAAAGTGGAAATATCTACACTGCTATCTGTATAAACATGGAAATATCCTCACTGCTATCTCTATGAACATTGATATATCTGCACCACTATCTCTATAAACATGGAAATATCTACACCGCCATCTCTATAAACATGGAAATATCTACACCGTCATCTGTATAAACATGGAAATATCTACACCGCTATCGGTATAAACATGGAAATATCTACACCGCTATCTGCATAAACATGGTAATATCTACACCACCATCTATATAAACATGGAAATATCTACACAGCCATCTGTATGAACATGGAAATACCTACAAAGTCAAATGTATAAACATGGAAATATCTACAAACCATATGTATAAACATGGAAATATCTATACAGCCGTCTGTATATACATGGAAATATCTACACCGCTATCTGTATAAACATAGAAATAACTACAACGCTATTTGTATAAACAAGGAAATATCTACACCGTGATCTGTATAAACATGGAAATATTTACACCGCTATCTGTATAAACATGGAAATTTCTACACCGTTATCTCTATAAACATGGAAATATCAACACCGCCATCTGTATAAACATGGAAATACCTATACAGTCATCTGGGTAAACATGGAAATATCTACACCACCATCTGTATAAACATGGAAATATCTACAACGCCATCTGCATACACATGGAAATACCTACACGGCAATCTGTGTATAGATGGAAACATCAACACCGCCATCTGTACAAACTTGGAAATATCTACACTGCTATCTCTATAAACATGGAAATATCTACACCGGTATCTGTATAAACATGGAAATATCTACACCGGTATCTGTATAAACATGGAAATATCTACATCACGATGTGTAGAAACATGGAAATATATACACCGCTATCTGTGTAAACATTGAAATATCTGCACCGCTATCTCTATAGACATGGAAATATCTACAAAGCCATCTGTATAAACATGGAAATACCTACATAGTCATGTGTAGGAACATGGAAATATCTACACTGCCGTCTGTATAAACATAGAAATATCTACACAGCCCTCTGTGTAAATATGGAGATATCAGCGTAGGCATCTGTGTAAACATGGAAATATCTGCACCGCTATCTGTATAAACATGGAAATACCTACACCGCTGTCTCTATAAACATGGAAATATGTACACCGCTATGTGTATAAACATGGATATATATCCACTGCTGTCTGTATAGACATGGAATTACCTACACCGTTATCTGTATAAACATGGAAATATCTACAGCGCCATCTCTATGAACATTGAAATATCTACACTGCCATCTGTAAAAACATGGAAATATCTACACAGTCATCTGAATAAATATGGAAATATCTACACCACCATCTGTATAAACATGGAAATACCTACAATACCATCTGTATACACATGGAAATATCTACACAGACATCTGTATAAATATGGAAATATCTACACCGCCATCTGTATAAACATGGAAATATCTACACTGCCATCTGTAGAAAGATAAAAATATCTACACCGCTATCTCTATAAATATGGAAATATCTACACCGCCATCTCTATAAACATGAAAATATCTACACTGCCATCTCCATAAAGATGGAAGTATCTACTCCGCCATGTGTATAAACACGGAAATATCTACACAACCATCTGTGAAAACATGGAAATATCTACACCGCTATCTGTATAAACATGGAAATATCTACACCGCCATCTGCATGTCCATGGAAATATCTATGCCGCCATCTGTATAAACATGGAAATATCTACACGGCCATCTGTGTATAGATAGAAATATCAACACCGCCATCTGTACAAACATGGAAATATCTACACCGCTATCTCTATAAACATGGAAATATCTGCACTGCCATCTGTAAAAACATGGAAATACCTATACAGTCATCTGTATAAACTTGGAAATATCTACAATGCCATCTGTATACACATGGAAATATCTACACAGCCATCTGTATAAACATGTAAATATCTACACTGCTATCTCAATAAACATGGAAATATCTACACCGCCATCTCTATAAACATGAAAATATCTACACTGCCATCTCCATAAACATGGGACTAACTACCCCGCCATCTGTATAAACATGGAAACATCTACACCGCCATCAGTGTGAATAAGGAAATATCTACAATGCCATCTGCATAAAGATATAAATATCTGCACCACGAGCTGTATAAACATGGAAATATCTACATCGCTATCTGTATAAACGTGGAAATACCAACACCGCTATCGTTATAAACATGGAAATATCTACAACGCCATCTATATAAACATGGAAATATCTACACCGCTATGTCTATAAACATTGGAATACCTACACGGCTATCTCTATAAACATGGAAATACCTACACCGCTATCTGTATAAACATGGAAATATCTACACCGCTATCTGTATAAACATGGAAATATCTACACCACCATCTATATAAACATGGAAATATCTACACCGCCATCTGTATAAACGTGGAAATATCTACAATGCCATCTGCAGAAAGATGGAAATATCTACACAGCAATCTGTGTAAACATGGAAATATCTACACCAATATCTGTAAAAAGATGGAAATATCTACACCGCAATCTGTATAAACATGGAAATATCTACACAGCGATCTGTATAAACATGGAAATATTTACAGCGCCATCTCTATAAACATTGAAATATATACACTGCCATCTTTAAATACATGGAATTATCAACACAGTCATCTGAATAAACATGGAAATATCTACACCACCATCTGTATAAACATGGAAATACCTACAATACCATCTGAATACACATGCAAATATCTACACAGACATCTGTATAAATATGGAAGTATCTACACCACCATCTGTATAAACATGGAAATATCTACACTGCCATCTGTAGAAAGATGGAAATATCTACACCGCTATCTCTATAAATATGGAAATATCTACACTGCGACCTCTATAAACATGAAAATATCTACACTGCCATCTCCATAAAGATGGAAGTATCTACTCCGCCATGTATATAAACACGGAAATATCTACACCACCATCTGTGTAAACATGGAAATATCTACACAGCCATCTGTATAAACCTGGAAATATCTGCACTGTCATCTATATAAACATGGAAATATCTACAGAGAACTCTGTATAAACATGGAAATATCGGCACAGCCATCTGTATAAACATGGAAATATCTACAACGATATCTGTATAAACATGGAAATATCTACACCGCTATGTGTATTAACGTGGAAATATCTCCATTGCTATCTGTATAAACATGGACAAATCTCCACCGCAATATGTATAAACATGAAAATATCTACACTTCTATCTCTATAAACATGGAAATATCTACACTGCCATCTGTACAAACATGGAAATATCTACACAGTCATCTGTAGAAACATGGAAATATCTACACCGCTATCTCTATAAACATGGAAATAACTACACCGCTATCTCTATAAACATGGAAATATCTACACCGATATCTCCATCAACATGGAAATATACACAACGCCATCTCTTTAAACATGGAGGTATCTACAACGACATCTACATAAACAAGAAAATATCTACACTGCCATCTACATAACCATGGAAATATCTACACCGCCATCTCTATAAACATGGAAATATCTACACTGCCATTTGTAGAAAGATGGAAATATCTACACCGCCGTCTGTATAAACGTGGAAATACCTACACCGCTATCTGTATGAACATGGAAATATCTACAACGCAATCTGTATAAACATGGAAATATCTACACCGCTATCTGTATGAATATGGAAATATCTACAACGCTATCTGTGTAAACATGGAAATAACTACACCGGTATCTATATAAATATGGAAATATTTACACCGCTATCTCTATAAACATGGAAATATCTACACCGCTCTCTCTATAAACATGGAAATACCTACACCGCTATCTGTATAAACATGGAAATATCTACAACGCTATTTCATTTTGTATATTATATATATATATGTATATACACACATATATGTTTGTATATATATTGGTGTATGTATATCTATATCTATGTATATATGGCATTATATCCATTTTACAGATGCAGAAACTGAGCTTTAGAGGGGGTGAGCAATTGGTCCAAAGCCACACAGCACTCAGGTAGTCATTGATAAAGGTAAAAACAAGAGCTGAACCCTGAGGTGTAAGGACACAGAGACAAGTACACAAATGTTTACAAGTTACACATATTACACGTGCCTTTAACATGAATTTCTTGAACATTCATTTAGAGGCCTTACAATGAAGACATCAGAGTGGCAGCAAGTTCTGTTGGAATCAGGGGAGCGTGTTCTTCTATAATCCCCTGGCTAACAGGAAAGCACACTGATTTGGCCCATGGTAGTTATACACTCCCATTGAGTCAGGGGCCACTTCTATGCACACAGGAGGTGCTAAAAATATGCTGTTGACTCATTGCCTCTAAGAGCAGAAGAAATGCCAAAAGTATAGGACAAGAGGCAGAAAAGCACACGGAAAAATGTCGTAGGGCAGTCCTCTGAGGAAGTGTTAGATCCCTTTGAAATCTGTCCAAACACTTTCTTGTGCTGGGGAAAGTCAATTACATATTTCAAGCAACCCCACATGTCATACGAGTATCTTGTATGTGTTTGTGTACTCGTGTCTGTGAACTTACATCTCAGACTTCAACTTCTCGCTCCCCACCCTTATCAATGACTGCCTGCATGGCCTTGGGCAAGTTGCTTTCCCTCTTCAAAGCTCAGTTTCTGCATCTATAAAATGCACATAATGCTACCTACCTCATGGGGTTAGTGATCACATTTAAGGAGCTAATATGTGGAAATTGCTTACACAGTACCTATCACATAATAAGGGTTTAATAAGTGTTTGATGTAATTGTTTTGATTATTACTACTATTACTAAAATAATAATTACTACAATAATAATGATTCTTATTCTCTATATTAGTATTATCTTTGAAAATGGGCATGGATTATGTCTATGTAACACTTTTGGCACAATATCTAGCATTATATCACACACAAATTAGAGAATTCATGTTATTAAGGATGAAAAAATATTTTTACTGACCCTTAAATTCTTCGTAAGTAACTGCAAAAGAAGCCATTATCCCAACACATGAAGTAAAAAAGAAAATTCAGTTCCTCTGGAGTTTGTTTTTGGAGGTAGCCACAGGAAACCTAAATTTTTTTTCTTTTCAGAGAGACCGAGGGGCTCACTAGGTTGACCAGGCTGGTCTTGAACTCCTGGTCTCAAGCCATCCTCCCACCTCAGCCTCCCAAAGCGCTGGGATTACATGCATGAGCCACCACATCCAGCCTACCTAAAATATTGAATGCTGTTAATAAATCTCCTGAGGCCAGCATAAGCAGGTGACGGGCAAAACTAATGCAGGTATGTTTTTCTGGCTTTTTCATGTATTGGGCCAAACTTTGAAAAGCACTTACTATTAATGGCTAACTTGCAAAATTTGTGATTTATTAAAAGCAGATTTTAATTGTTTTACCTAAAAATAATAGGCCTCTGATCTGCCAAAGATGAAGATTTAATTTCTAGGTGTTCCCCACAATACCTAGAAACATCAGTGGAATCGATTATTAAACACTTTAGAACTATTCTCATCAAAGTTCTTTAATATATAATACAGCAAAAGAAAAGTTTCTTTTCTAAAGGCTTCTCTATACTTTTTTTAATAGTTGAATTTCATTTCTGAAGGCTCCTAAAAAGAATAGAATTTAGATCTTTATTAAAGAGGAAATATATTTTCCATGTTTAATTTAAATGACATTCCATCAGTCATTTGCAATCTTAGCCTACACAGAATTTTTTTTTTTTGGTAGTTTTAATGTTTGGCTTTAGGAGGGGATTCCCAATAATCTCTATATAAATATTCCTAATCTCTATATAAATATTTTAACATTTCAATGTAAATTAGTTTTTTAAACCTATTTTATCCATAAAAATAATGAATTTGCATGGCTGAGGGTGAAATAATATGTTACCAGGACCCCTCAGTTTTGGGGGTTGTGAGTAGATCCCATCTTCATGTTCCTCCAGCCCAGCCCAAGCCTGGCTCAGGGCCTCCTCCCCCATTTGCCAGGAACCACCATCCCCATGGATTCTATGTGCCCTGCCTGACCAGTGTTCTCCATCAGAGTTTACCAATCTTTTGTTCATTCCCTCAGAGCACAGCTAAGCAAGAGTACACTAATTTGAAAATTAACTCAAGCAAATAGAGGAACAATATCCCCAACACATTGCATTTTAACATAGGGTTTCCTGGACACACTGTTTCAACCCAAGAGTTGGGCTAATAGTAGGAGTTCCATCTGCTAAAATACGGCTGTCAGCTTCAGAGGGAAATTCATGAACCTCTTCGTAGTTTGTTTTTACGTTTCACTTGGCACTGTTTCTAAAATTTCCTCTGAAGCCAAAAAATAAGTTATTTCCCAGCACACTGGGCACTTTTCATTTATCATTGGATTGATTTTTATAACTTGCAGTAGGAGCTGAAATCGACCAGGGGGTTCTTATCCAACAGACAGCAGCAAAACTCTTTGTGTATCTGCGTTCCTTTCAACAAGCGTGACTTCCTCAATGGCATCATTCGTGAGCGTAACACAGAGCTCAGCAATAACTTTTCTTCACTAACCCTACCAGGTATCCAACATAGGATGTTACTTCCTTTCACTGTTTTCCGACTCCTGGCAGATATTAATCATTGGGATTTGGGAACAAGGAAATAGAATTTCTGAGAATGCTTGGGAATTCCCAAATTCATATGATTTTCATAACACTTCACTTACAAGTTTTTGAAAAATAATAAATGACTATAATAACAAGCAAATAGTCCTTTTTTTCTGTAACAGGATTATATGAAAAGTTTTTAGTAGTCTTCTGTTTTAAATAGATATGATAACAAATGATGATTTCTTATTATTAGGAGCCAACATATTGTAACAAGATTATAAAATCCAATAGCATTAATAGAGAAAACATTAAAAAGAAATGAATGTTATCACAAAATAAATGCTAAAGAAAATTCCTTTAAAGATTGAAAGGTAACACCACAAATACTTAATGCTTTAATCGTTGTTTACATGACATTGTTATACAAGGCATCAATCATCCCCTCCAATACCATTTAAATAACATAACATTCTGATCTCCTGGCAAGATGAATAGCACTAGAAAGAAGCAACTGTCAAAATTGCCGATTTAAGGGTATATTTTGTTTCTAAAACTTGGCATTTCTTAGAAAACCTCTCATAGGATTTGTAAAACATATACTATGCCTAGGAACACATTAATATTTATTTGCAGAAATGGTTCACTGTTAGCAGTGGACAAGGCCATGAACACACACTTGTAACACAGCAGCAGATACAAGAAAGTCTGACTGAGGCTCCTTTACTGCTCCTGTCCTGTTCACCTTAACTTTCATCTCCACATGTCAGTGCTTCCTCATCTTGCTTGACTTGAAGTCAGTGCATTTCTTCAAGCCAGTAAGTTCTCTATACTGACTATTAAGCTGTAATTTTCACAGGAAAATTAGAATGTTCCTTCCCATTTTCCTAATTTCTCAACTGATTTTTCTCAGAATTCAGAATCCATAAATATTGAAATGCCAGGAGAGAATTTCCAAATGGAAATGCTGTTCCCTTCGTCCATTTTCAGAAGAAACCGTAGGATAGTGTTATCCTTCTCTTCTCCAATTTTTTTTTCCTGCAAACTTATGGTTATCACCTCTTTAAGTGAGTAGCTCACAATTTTGCCTCCCCTGCAAATGGTCCCAAAACAGTGAAGTGGGTCCTCTTTAGCTGTGTCTTTAGTACATAATCCTGCATTTCTGACCATATGCAGGGAGTGTGACCCAGGGAAGGATCCCTGACTCAATGGGATTTCTCTTGCTGTCTCTAGAATTTGAACACCGGAACCCAGATGTACAGAGGCTGGGAGCCATCGTGGTGTGCTATATTGATGACGGCAGCAGTGGGTGGTGTGGGGGCAGTTAATTGACAGCTACCTGTTGCTGACATCCCAGGAACTGCCTGAACCTCCTCTTTCCCAGTCATAAGATATCTAAGATTCTGCAGTATTCTTCGTTAAATCCTAGCATGGTTTAAGCTAGCCAGAATTAGGTTCTGTTGCTTTCAATCAACAGAACCTTAGCTAATACATTGTTATTTCCTGGTCTTTGTTCCTTTAATTTTCCAGGAAAAGAAGGGAAAATGGCTTACTGGTTTTAAAAAGAGACAAGGGACAACATACCATTTATGCAAAATTTAGAAGCACTCAAAGGAAACTCTGGAAAGTTCCTGAGACATATATAGGTAGGATCAGCATAAAACTTGAACAGTGTATCTAGATCATGGTTGCCATGGTTGCCTTGACACAATGAACATCTGTATCAAGATCATATTTTCTTGGTGGGACAGAGAGAAGCACAAGGCGGGACTCACATTTACAGTAATCCTTGTTTTCCAGGAACCATACAACCCAGTTTGTCCAGAGCTGTTCATCTTAAGTTTGTTATCCCACCATAATTATAAATAGAACCTCCTTTTTCTCTCAAGAATATCCCACTTTGGATGATAATTTCTGTGACTACCCATTAACAATATTTAATAACTATAGAAAACTGCTTCTCTATATTTTTTGTATGTTTGAAACATTTTATAACAGAAATAACTTTAAAGTTATCACCTACACAGAATATAGCTGCCAAATGCTCCTACTCTGCTATTCTAACCATGAATCCCTCTGGGGCCCCTTCCTCCTATGGCGCTTGTAAGGATGAAATGAAATAAGCTCTATGAAGTGCCCAACAGTGACCAACACTGAATAAAATACAGCCACCATAGGAGGCCTTCCCTTATGTTCACCAAACTCCTGATAAGTTATTCGGTGATGTTTTAATCTTAATATTTTATGTAGATTATACATTCATCTGATTCAAAATGCAAAAGGTACAAAAGCGTATACAGTTAAAAGTTTCCCAACCCACTACCATTTATCTCCCTGGAGGCAACTGTTTCCAGATTTTTGAATATCCTTAAAGAATATCATATGTATGGAAAAGAAAGATTACATATTTATATGCATCTGTGTATGCATTTTCCTATGAGAGGCTCACAAAGTCTCCTTGAAGAGATATCATTATTACAAATACCCCTCAATTTACAATGGGGTTATATTCCAATAAACTTATGAAAATATTGTAAGCTGAAAATGCATTTAATACACTTAACCTACTAAACATCATAGCTTAGCTCAGCCTACCTTAAACACTCACATTAACCTACAGTTAGGCAAAATCATCTAACAGAAAGCCCATTTTATAATAAAGTGGGCTTTGAATATCTCATGGAATATAATGAATACTGTACTGAAAGTGGAAAACAGAATGGTTGTATGAGTACTCAAAGTACAGCTTCTGCTGAATGTGTATTGCTTTCAAACTATCTTCAAGTTGAAAAATCATAAGTCAAAATATTCTAAGTCAGGGATTGTTTGTACTTCTACTTTACATGATGAAATTGAGCCGTGAAAAGATTAAGTGACTCGCCCAAGGTCACACTGGCAGTTAAATAGTGAAACTTGGATCCAAATTGTTCAGTCACTACATGTATTGTCTTGAAATTTGAAAAAGAGGAAGAGGAATTAAACTACTAAATTGAAGGACTATTTTAGGCATAGAAGAAGCAGATGCCTTCATGTCCAAGTGATTGTGAAAAGCCCACTTGCCCCAAAATATGTCTCCTGGTCATATGAAATTCCACCATTTCAGATTTTTACCTGGGGATTTAGAGTAATCTGCTGTTTTCCTAGAGCTCCCCTAAAATAGAAATAGAAAATTTTGGAAGGCTAAATATATGCTAACATTGGAAAACTCATTTTCTCCCCTTCGTAAGGCAAGGTACTGAAGGAGGGGGCCCTACGGGCTGTGCAGGGACAACCTGGAGGCATGGGGAGAAGAAACTGAAAGGCAAGTTTGTATGGAACAAAGAATACCGATCTCAGGATTCTCCCTTGAACCTGCCCTAACTTTGTTCAAATAGACTTAGCCACTGACCTGCTGTCAAAAGACCACAGCCAATCTGACTTGTTTTCAATATAATGATGAATATTGATTTCGTCCCTTCATCCAACATGCTCAGCTGGATCTTTTTTGACCAAGGATATACATTACTAGGTGAGTACAGGCAGTTAATTCTTCCACACGGGACTTCGGAGTTTCTGAGTTAACCAGAATCACCCACCTTAACATCTGCCAGTTTATACCCCAAGTCCTGACCAGTGCCCCCTACCTGCTATGCCTCATGTTTTCAATAGAGCATAAAATCAGAAATGAAAGATGAAACATCATAGCCAATATCACAGAAATACAAAGGATCCTAAGAAACTGCTAGGTATAATTACACACTAACTAATTGGATCATCTAGAAGAAATGGATAAATTCCCAGACACATAAAACCTACCAAGATTGACTCAGGAAGAAATTTAAAAATCTGAACAGACTAATAGCAAGCAAGGAGGTTGAATCCGTAAGAAAATGTCTCCTATCAATGAAAAACCCAAAACCAGATGGCTTCCCAGATTAATTCTACCAAATATTTTAAGAAGAACTAATACCAGTCCTTCTCAAACTCTTCCAAAAAGCTGAAGTGGAGGGAATACTTCCAAACTCATCTTACAGGGCCAGCATTACCCTGATTCCAAAGCCAGACAAGAACACTACAAGAAAGGAAAATGACAGGCCAATATCCTTGATCTACATAGATGCAAAAATCCTCAACAAAATCCTAGCAAACCAAATTCAATAACACATTGAAAGAATCATTCACCATGATCATGTCATGGTTCAACATAAGCAAATCAATACATATAATATACCATATTAGAAAAATAAAGGATAGAAACTATATGGCCATCACAATAGATATAGAAAAAGTTTTTGACAAAATTCGAAACCCTTTCATGGTGAAAAAAAAAAACCCAACAGATCACGTATTGAGGGACTGTACCCCAACAAAATAAAGGCCATATATGACAAACCCATAGCTAACACCATGATCAATGGTGAAAAGTTGAAACTTTTCCTCTACCATCAGGAACAAGACAAGGATGCCCACAGACACCACTTCTCAGGGTAATTATGCAAAAGAAAGAAATAAAAGGCATCCTAATAGGAAAGGAAGAAGTGAAACTGTCTCTACTGACGGCATGATCTTGTTATATATAGAAAATCCTACAAACTTCACTAAAAAAAGGTTAGAACTCAACACAAAGAAGGGAACAATAGACACTGGGGGACTCCAAAGGTGGGAGGGAAGGATGGTGGGAGCAAGGGTTGAAAAACTACCTATCGATTACTATGCTCACTGCTTGGGTGGTGGGATCATTAGAAGCCCAAACCTCAGCACCATGCAATATACCTGTTTAAGAAACCTGTACATCTACCCTCCTGACTCTAAAATGAAACATACAATATTTAAAAAACAAAAACAAATAAATACAATTTGAAAACTGTTAGAACTGAACTGATAGGTGAAATCAGTAAAGTTGTAGGATACAAAATCAACAGATAGAGCCTTGAACACAGCAACATCCAGCTGTCTGATACGAAAGTCTCAGGGCCAAGAAAACCTCTATATGAACTCAGAAACAATGAGCTAAGTTGTGTTTATGTCTGAAAGGATGTTAAGAACTTCATTCATGTTACATCAGAGCCAACAGAAAGAACCAACAGGAAACCTGTACCCAACAAACAGAAATGACAAGATGAAGGGAAAGCAGAGGTAAGGGCTTACCTTAGAAAGGGCAAGTGATTAGCTCAATATGCAATACAATCTTTGCTCCTGAGCCAAAAATTTGTACAATAATTTGGACATTACTTGCACAACCAGAAAAATCAGCCACTCATTAGGAAAATGTGTTTCTGTATAAGTCTTAGGACTCAGCTATCTATAATAACATGAAAAGACAATATTTTCATCCAAAGTGAGTATTTTTGTTTGTCTTGGCTTGTTATTCTAACGTCAACAGCCTCTAAATAAACTGTTGAAGTACATGATATAACCACCTCTTTCTCCATCTTTCCCATTGCTCCCATAGGGTTTCAGTTGTGCAATTTCACCATTAGCAAAGCTTTTTGCTGAAATCTGGCTTTTCAAAGGGAGAGTATCCAGAAACAGAAGATGCTGATCTGGGAGGCTCTTCCTAATAGAACTGCTGCTTCAGTTTAACTTGAAAAAGCCCACACCCAGTTCCTAATGACAAACATCTGAACACCGGGTCTTCCCATGAGCAAGACCATGCTATGCCTCCTGCTCGCTCTGTTCTATAAGCAACCCACAGATTGCTCCCTGTGAAGAGGAGCCTGCAAGGGGAGCAGCATTCCACCAGACCCTGATTTAGCAAGATATTTCCATATCATTCCCCCAACCAGCTGGAAGTCCTTCACTGCTCTTGTGTAAAAATCTAACTCATCTCGCTGAATTTCCTGATTTAAAAGTCTAATTCATTTCACCAAAAGTGTGACAGAAGGAAACCAAGTACACCATCTCTCTCTTACCAAACCAAAGCTATTGCATGTGCATTCTGGGGGGAAAACATGGTCCAAATATGTTATGGAGGGGGTGCCAGCCCAGTGTCATCCTCTTACTATTGCCATAGGATCTTGGCTGATGGCATCAGAGGAAAAACAAGTTTATCGATTACTTTCAACCATTAAGCTCACTCCTCCATGAAAAATATGTCACAAGTCCAATGTCTCTTATTAAAATAAGCACTGCAAAATATAAAGGAGTCACAGTTTTAAAATGGGACACACGTTCTCTAAGCGGTGAACCACGTTAGAGGTGCACTGTTTACAATGTATAAAGTCCCCTGGAGCCAGGGTTAGGAAGCGCATCTGTTCTTTGGTGTTCTGGGATGAAGGAGAAAGGAAAACGTGCTGCCAGAAGTGAGTGGGAAGGATCCCATGAGATAAAGGAAGTAAATCCATTTGCTGATTGCAATAATAATGGTAATACACGAAGCTATACATACATACATACATACATACATACATACATACATGCAAATTTTCACATTTTTTTAAAAAAAGAACTTAAGGCTTCCACTCATGTAATCAGCCCTTATGAACTCTCCTGATTAGCTGCAAGGAAAATCTTCCTTTCTCCTCCTTCTTGCACCATCCTGGGCTCCCTTTTGACTTGTTTTTTTTTTTTTTTTTAACTTATAAACGATCAGCTCATATTCTGAAGTTTGTAGTCCCCTCCCACCCCCTCTCTCTCTATACGGCTCATTTACATTGGCAGCTGTCGTGCTGCTGGGCATCCTCAAACCCACAAGTTTCCCTTTAATGTTTGAGCAGACAAACATGATCATGCACTAGGCATCACTGTGCCACTCAAAATGCTTTTTTGTTTTTTTTATTGCATCTGAGAGAAATCTCAAGGTTGCAAACCTGGAGTCAGAATTGTCTCCATGTGTCTCAGTGGGAAGAGTATCGTGTGAAGGAACAAGTTGATTCTACTAATCAAAAGGAATTTTTTTTTGATATCAGGTCATCCTCCGAATGAATTTATATTACCGAGTGGAGGGTCACATGAAGAAAATGGTCAAACAGCACGACCTAGAGCAAGAGCTGAGAAGTGCAGCGGAGCCGGGCTGTGTCAGGAAAGAAAAGCAAGCTGGGGCCTGGCTCAGCGCTCTCCCCTCTGCTCCTGTCTGCATGGAAAGATTAGGATGACAGTGGCAGGAAGCCTGTGCACCTAGTATGCATCACTTGAAGGGAACACACAGATTCCAGTAAACAGTTGGAAGGAAATGTTAATACCAGGCTCTGCTAAACAATATCAAATGAGTCCTAGATGAGGCAAGCGACTTTCATCAAAGTTTCCTGATACCTGAAAAGACAGCCCAGGGGATCCTGCGCTACATGTGGTGTATGTAAATTAAGCGGGTTTTTTTCCCCTTTGTAATCAAGGCTCATACACAAACAAAATCACACTTTAGAAATGGCCTATTTCAACTTGTAACTAGCTTGCTTTCAGGGGCTCCAGCTCAAAATGAAATAGAGCACAAAGACGCTTTCTCCTTAGGGATCATACACAAATTCACTCTGTCCGTTTCTTTCCCACATGGAGCAACAAAGCCGTCAGACCTCTCCATCCACCCATCGGGTCCTTCCTGATTAAAGTGAGATAAATCACAGCCCTCTCTCTCCAGATGGCAGGCGACAAGAGGGGGATGCTTGCCTCAAGAAGTCCTCCCCATCCCTCTGCATTCATGCAAGCCCGAGCGGAGAGATGCAAGAAATTACGGATGCATTTTAATTCCCCAGACCCTGCAATTAAAAATGGAAATTTTTTGGCCACGCCTGTTGGCTCACGCCTGTAATCCCAGCACTTTCAGAGGCCGAGGTCGGCGGATCACCTGGGGTCAGGAGTGCGAGACCAGCCTGGCCAACATGGTGAAACCCTGTCTCTACTAAAAATACAAAAATTAGCTAGGAATGATGGTGGGCGCCTGTAGTCCCAGCTACTCGGGAGGATGAGGCAGGAGAATCACTTGAACCCGGGAGGCAAAGTTTGCAGTGAGCCAAGATCGCACCACTGCACTCCACTCTGGGTGACAAAGCAAGACTTCATCTCAAAAAATGTTTTTAAAAAATGGAAGTGTTGTTCTTTCATTGGTAAATGTGTTTTGGTAAAAGAGGGGCAGTTTAAGCAACCCTTTCTATTGTCTACATTGTTAAAATTCATCCGACATGGACTCTTGACTCCGTTTTGCCTGGGCAGACCAAATTCAAGCATTTACAACAGCTATAACCTCCTCAAATCAAAAAGAGGAATCAGCATTATTGCTAAGTTCAAATAAGGTCTTGTTTTATTTCATTTTTATTTTTGAATGCAGCCATTCCTCCATGTGCTGTCATCAGGTAAGATTGTCAGTCCTGATTAGGTAAAGGTATTATTACAAAATGCAATTCTTAAAAATTCAGTGTCTAACTACAGTTTTAATAAGCCTTTCCCCCTCCCCTATGTATTCTCCCTTAGACACCCCTTCTCAAATTTAAAATCACAGAAACTAAAATATGATGCCTAAAGAGAGCCTAGCGACTGCCCAGTCCTCTAATTTGATGAGTGGGAGTACTGAAGCCCAGAGGAGGTCAAGTAATTTGTTCCCAATGTCTTAGATAAGAAGAAAATGACCAGCTGGGAAATCCCACTCATGTCAAGGCAGAGGCACAGGGCCACAGACTGTGGTTGAATTGTGCCACACTCCTACATCCTTCTTTAGGAATCACAGAACATTCCTGTGTTGAGTCGGAGTCACTGACTTCCTTTTCAGGCTGATTGAGTTCTGTCCTTACAGGCTGCGACAAGAAGTTTTGGTATTATGCTACACCAAGACCATTTATCTAGTTCAAGAAATGCACAGTCCTTAGAGCCCAGCAACTTTCCCCATGTCCAGTAAATGTAGCTTCTCCATTAGAAGCTGTCAGAATGGAGCCTTCTGGCTCATCTTGATTTTGATTTGTGCAAGAATGAATGGTTGTGCTAAGACAGCTTTCCTAGCTGATAGAGAGCGAAACTTTTTTCTCATAATCTATAAAAAAATTAAATTAGAACTTTTTTCTCATAATCTGTGAAAAAATATTAAATTAAATCTGGCTCGTCTTGATTTTGATTTGTGCAAGAATGAATGGTTGTGCTAAGACAGCTTTCCTAGCTGATAGTGAGCAAAACTTTTTTCTCATAATCTATAAAAAATATTAAATTAGAAGCATAGAGTTTATTTCATGACTTTTATCTTCCTGCAATTTTCTTGTGGGCATAAATGATTTGTTTTTATCCTGCCTGCCCCCCAGTCCCTTTTCCAAGAGACTAAAAGAGTATCTAGTGCAAAGTGGAGACTCAAATATTTTTTAATAAACAGTGATCCCAGCCACCCAGTGCATGTTGCCAAATGCCAACCCCATAAATAATCAAACACATCATCTCATTCAGCCAATCAAAATCAAGTGCTACCTATTTTTTTAAGTTTTCATAGCCCTTGGGCATCTGCTTTCTCAGCATTTCCCAAACTCGAGTCATTCTCATCCTGCCTTCCTAATTTTGATCTGTCAATTACCTCTACTATTATTTATTTCATATATTTTTAAATAGCCCCACTTTTGAAACTTAAATACACGCCTTTTAAAAGGAAGCTTTCTTACTACTATACATCAAAAGCCATTATTACTTGTTCTAAGTACTCATAACAAGATGGTCACAACTATTAAAATTTACTAATGTGCATCCACATACTCTCTAAATTCATGGAGCATCTGCACACACTTTAAGAAACAATTCTGCATTACTCACTCAATTTTCTTGACATCCTTCTGAGGCAGGACAAACCTTGGGCCCAAAGAATTGAGGTAGGAGTCCAAGCAAGTTGCCAGCCACATAAAGGCAAACCTTGGCTCGGAAGTCAGGACTACCAGCCCCTAGGTTATGGTTCATGCTGTTTCCTCTGCTCTCCAGAACCTCCTATCTCCAAGTGTAGTTAGCAGCCCAGATGCAGCAGCATCCTCTAGAGACTTGTTAAAAATGCAGAAGCTCAGGCTCCACCCCAGGCCTATGCAGACTGAATCTGCATTTTAACAAGGTCCAGGTAATTCACGTGCACATTAAGTTTGAAAAGGCCTGGTCTAGATCAGCGGTTCTCTAACTTAGCAGCACATTAGAACCATCTGTAGAGACTTTAAAAATACCAGTGCCTGGGCTTCACCTCCCAGAGAATCTGACTTAAGTGTCTGGGGTTTGCCCTGAGTCTAGGTATTTTTAAAAACTCCTCAGCTTATACAAAGCTGGCAGGGCCGGACACAGTGGCTCATGCCTATAATCCCAGCAGTTCGTGAGGCCAAAGTGGGCAGATTGCTTGAGTCCAGGAGTTTGAGATTACCCTGGGCTAAAACCCCATCCCTACAAAAAAAAAATACAAAAAGTAGTTGGGCATGGTGGTGGCACATACCTGTAGACCCGGCTACTCAGGAGGCTGAGTCCTCACTTCAACCCAGGAGGTCACGGTCTGGTCAACAGAGCAAGACCCTGTATCAAAACAAACAAACAAGCAAACAAAAAATGCTAGCAGCTTACCAGCTAGGGAGGCCTGTAGAGCCAAGTTTTCCAAATGGGGCTACGTTAGTTGTTCCAGAACTTTAGCTGCATCAAAAACACCTGGATGGCTTGTTCAGCTACAGAGGGTCTGGCCATGCCCCTAGAGTTTCCAGCTGAGGGTCTGGAATGAGGCCCGATGATTTGCATTTCTAACAATCTCCAGGTGATGCTGATGCTGTGGGTCCAGGGACCACATTTTGAGAATCTATGCTAAATGAATCGGAGAAGACCAAAGCTCAAACTTATTCCAAGAACTTTTCAAGGCCCACCTGCAAGTTGTAGTGGAAGTAAGCATCTAAGGGTGCAAAAAAGTTTCACTGTAGACTAAGGCCTTTTACCTGAGCTCTCAAATGTTCACATTTCTCTTATCAACCTAAATAACAAACAGAGAGAGGCTCTCCACAAGAAAAAGATATTCGTTTGGAAACAGAGCCTTGCAATAGAAACAGGCAAGCCAGAGTAAACTATATGCATATTCACGGAGGTAAAGGAAGACAAAAGAAAAAATGAGGAAGATTATATGATCATTTGGAAATGATTATCCTTGGCTACAAAGATCAATAACAAAGGTGATGCCAGGCCCAGGTTGGACAGGCAGTTGTTGGGCAAATATCCTTCAGAAGCATTGTTGTGTGCAAAGTTGCAATGGGCTTTGTGCAAGATTGTGTTTTTTGCAGTCTTCTGTGATAAGTTTTTGTTATCAGGCATACAAGCCCAAGAATCCTTTATTGCATGGCCTTCCCTGGCTCTATTTGTCAGGGTTTTGGTTAGGGGAGGGGTATTTTTAACACTCTCAATGTAAAAAATGCCATAAGGTAGGTACCCCAATTGCTTGTTTCGTCTTCATAACATAACTTTTCCACCCGAACAAAGTCTACACATAAATTGTAAAAATACCCTGGCATGCAGTCCCTGGAAAAGTCTGGATTCATTCTCGGGGTTCCCACCCAGGTGGGCAAGCATAGCCACCACAGATAAACACAAAGTAGGGGTCCCCGCTGGGGTTCAGCGGCAGGCATTGGCCCTGGTTCTGATATTTGACTGAAAACACAGCTCCTGTTTGTCACCCTCAGGACATTTCAGCTATTTCCTAGATAATAATCTCACTTCACCCTGCACAAAACAGGCACATGATCATGTCACTCTGACCTGGTTTGAGTCCAAGGAGAATTTTGTTTTTAAAATAATTTAGGTTAGTAGTTAAAATATAAACTTTGGGCCAGGAGTGGTGGCCCATGCCTATAATCCCAGCACTTCATGAGGCCAAAGTGGGCAGATTGCTTGAGTCCAGGAGTTTGAGACTAGCCTGGGCTAAAACCCCATACCTACAAAAAAAAAATACAAAAAGTAGTTGGGCATGGTGGTGGCACATACCTGTAGTCCCGGCTACTCAGGAGGCTGAGTCCTCGCTTGAACCCAGGAGGTCACGGTCTGGTCAACAGAGCAAGACCCTGTATCAAAACAAAGAAACAAACAAACAAAAAATGCTAGCAGCTTACCAGCTAGGGAGGCCTGTAGAGGCAAGTTTTCCAAATGGGGCTACATTAGTTGTTCCAAAACTTTAGCTGCATCAAAACCACCTGGATGGCTTGTTCAGCTACAGAGGGTCTGGCCATGCCCCTAGAGTTTCCAGCTGAGGGTCTGGAATGAGGCCCGATGATTTGCATTTCTAACAATCTCCAGGTGATGCTGATGCTGTGGGTCCAGGGACAACTTTTGAGAATCTATGCTAAATGAATCGGAGAAGACCAAAGCTCAAACTTATTCCAAGAACTTTTCAAGGCCCACCTGCAAGTTGTAGTGGAAGTAAGCATCTAAGGGTGCAAAAAAGTTTCACTGTAGACTAAGGCCTTTTACCTGAGCTCTCAAATGTTCACATTTCTCTTATCAACCTAAATAACAAACAGAGAGAGGCTCTCCACAAGAAAAAGATATTCGTTTGGAAACAGAGCCTTGCAATAGAAACAGGCAAGCCAGAGTAAACTATATGCATATTCACGGAGGTAAAGGAAGACAAAAGAAAAAATGAGGAAGATTATATGATCATTTGGAAATGACTATCCTTGGCTACAAAGATCAATAACAAAGGTGATGCCAGGCACAGGTTGGACAGGCAGTTGTTGGGCAAATATCCTTCAAAAGCATTGTTGTGTGCAAAGTTGCAATGGGCTTTGTGCAAGATTGTGTTTTTTGCAGTCTTCTGTGATAAGTTTTTGTTATCAGGCATGCAAGCCCAAGAATCCTTTATTGCATGGCCTTTCCTGGCATTATATGTCAGGGTTTTGGTTAGGGTAGGGGTATTTTTAACACTCTCAATGTAAAAAATGACATAAGGTAGGTAACCCAATGACTTGTTTGGTCTTCATAAAATAAATTTTCATAAAATCTCTGTAAACGTGGAAATATCTACACCGCTATCTCTGTAAATGAGTAAATATTTACAACGCTATCTGTATAAACATGGAACTATTTACACCGCCGTCTCTATAAACATGGAAATATCTACATCGCTATCTCCATAAACATGGAAATATCTACACCGCTATCTCTATAAACATGGAAATATCTACACCGCTATCTGTATAAACATGGAAATATCTACACTGCCATCTGTATAAAGATGGAAATATCTACACCGCGAGCTGTATAAACATGGAAATATCTACACCGCTATCTGTATAAACATGGAAATACCAACACCGTTATCTGTATAAACATGGAAATATCTACACCGCTATCTCTGTAAACATGGAAATATCTACACCGCTATCTGTATAAACATGGAAATATCTACACGGCCATCTGTATAAACATGGAAATATTTACACGGCCATCTGTATAAACATGGAAATATCTACAGCGCCATCTGTATAAACATGGAAATATCTTCACTGCCATCTGTACACACATGGAAATATCTACACAGCCATCTGTATAAACATGGAAATATCTACAACGCTATCTCTATAAACATGGAAATATCTACACCGCTATCTGTATAAACATGGAAATATCTACATCGCTATCTCTATAAACAGGGAAATATCTCCACCGCTATCTGTATAAACATGGAAATATCTACACCGCTATCTGTATAAACATGGAAATATCTACACCGCTATCTGTATAAACATGGAAATATATACAATGCTATCTGTGTAAACATGGAAATATCTACAAAGCTATCTGTGTAAACTTGGAAATATCTACACAGCTATCTGTGTAAAAATGGAAATATCTACACGGCAATATGTGCAAAGATGGAAATACCTACACAGCTATCTCTGTAAACATAGATATATCTACACCGCTATCTGTATAAACATGGAAATATCCATACCGCAGTCTCTAAAAACATGGAGATATCTCCACCGCTATCTGTATAAACATGAAAATATCTACACCGCTATCTGTATAATCATGGACATATCTACACCAATATCTCTATCAACATGGAAATATCTACACCGCAATCTGTATAAACATGCAAATATCTACAATGCTATCTCTGTAAACATGGAAATATCTACACAGCTATCTCTGTAAACTTGGAAATATCTACACCGCTCTCTGTGTAAATTTGGCAATACCTACACCGCAATCTGTGCAAAGATGGAAATACCTACACCGCTATCTCTGTAAACATGTAAATATCTACACCGATGTCTGTATAAACATGGAAATATCTAAAGTGCCATCTGAATAAACATGGAAATAACTACACCGCTTTCTCTATAAACATGAAAATATCTACACTGCTATCTCTTTATACATGGAAATATCTACACCTCCATCTCTATAAACATGAAAATATCTACACCGCCATCTTCAGAAACATGGATGTATCTACACCGCCATCTGTATAAACATGGAAATATCTACACCACTATCTGTATAAACATGGAAATATCTTCACTGCCATCTGTATAAACATGGAAATATCTACACCGCCATCTGTATAAAGATGGAAATATCTACAACGCAATCTGTATAAATATGGAAATAATTACACCGCTATCTCTATAGACATGGAAATAACTACACCGCTATCTGTATAAACATGGAAATATCTACACTGCCATCTGTATGAAGATGGAAATATCTACACCGCGAGCTGTATAAACATGGAAATAACTACACCGCCATCCGTATAAAGATGGAAATATCTACATCGCAATCTGTATAAATATGGAAATACCTGCACCGCTATCTCTATAGACATGGAAATATCTACACCGCTAACTGTATAAATATGGAAATATCTGCACCGCTGTCTCTGTAAACATGGAAATATCTACACCGCTAACTGTATAAACATGGAAATATCTGCACCGCTGTCTCTATAAACAAGGAAATATCTACACCGCCATCTGTAGAAACATGGAAATATCTACACCGCAATCTGTATAAACATGGAAATAACTACACCGCTATCTGTATAAATATGGAAATATCTACACCGCTATCTCTATAAACACGGAAATACCTACAACGCTTTCTCTATAAACATGGAAATATCTACACTGCAATCTCCATATTCATGGAAATATCTACACCGCCATCTCTATAAACATGAAAATATCTACACCGCCATCTTCAGAAACATGGATGTATCTACACCGCCATCTGTATAAACTTGGAAATATCTACACCACTATCTGTATAAACATGGAAATATCTTCACTTCTATCTGTATAAACATGGAAATATCTACACCGCCATCTGTATAAAGATGGAAATATCTACACCGCAATCTGTATAAATATGGAAATACCTACACCGCTATCTCTATAGACATGGAAATATCTACACCTGTATCTGTATAAACAAGCAAATACCTCCACTCCCATTTGTATAAAGATGGAAATATCTACACCGCGAGCTGTATAAAAATGGAAATATCTACACCGCTATCTCTATAAACATGAAAATACTTACACCACCATCTCTATAAACATGGAAATATTTACATCGCTATCTCTATAAACATAGAAATAACTACACCGCCATCTCTATAAACATGGAAATATCTACACCGCCATCTGCATAATCATGGAAATATCTACACAGACATCTGTATAAACTTGGTAATATCTACACTGACATCTGTAGAAAATGGAAATATCTACAAATCGATCTGTATAAACATGGGAATTTCTACACCGCTACCTGTATAAACATGGAAATATCTACACCGCTATCTGTATCAACATGGAAATTACTACACCTCAATCTGTATAAACTTGGAAATATCTACACAGCAATCTGTGCAAAGATGGAAATATCTACACCGCAGTCTCTAGAAACATGGAAATATCTACACCGCTATCTGTATAAACATGGAAATAACAATACCGCTATCTGTATAAACATGGAAATTTTTACAACGCTATCTGTATAAACATGGAAATATCGCCACCGCTACCTTTAAAACACGGAAATACCTACACTGGTATCTTTAAAAACATGGAAATACCTACACCGCTATCTCTATAAACAACGAAATATCTACAACGCTATCTGTGTAAACATGGAAATATCTACACAGCTATCTGTGTAAACTTGGAAATCTCTACACAGCAATTTGTGTAAGCATGGAAATATCTACAACGCTATCTGTGTAAATATGGAAATATTTACAACGCTATCTGTGTAAACAGGGAAATATCTACACAGCTATCTGTAAAACGTGGAAATATGTACACCACTATCTGTGTAACCCTGAAAATATCTACACCGCTATCTGTATCAACATGTAAATAACTACAGCGCTATCTGTATAAACATGGAAATATCTACAATGATATATCTGTAAACGTGGAAATATCGACACAGGTATCTGTGTAAACTTGGAAATATCTCCACCGCTATCTGTGTAAAGTTTGCAATGTCTACACCGCAATCTGTGCAAAGATGGAAATATCTTTACCGCTATATCTGTAAACATGGAAATACCTACACTGCTATATGTATAAACATGGAAATATCCCCACCACCATCTGTATGCACATGGAAATATCTACACAGCCTTCTGTATAAACATGGAAATATCTACACCGCTATTTCTATAAACATGGAAATATCTACACCGCTATCTGTATAAACATGGAAATATCTACATGGCTATCTGTATAAACAGGGAAATATCTCCACCGCTATCTGTGTAAACATGGAAATATCTACACCGCTATCTGTATATACATGGAAATATCTACACCGCTATCTGTATAAAAAAGGAAATAACTACACCGCCATCTTTAGAAACATGGAAATATCTACACTGCCATCTGTATAAACATGGAAATGCCTACACCGCTACCTGTATAAATATGGAAGAGTCTACACCGCTATCTCTATAAACATGGAAATACCTACACCACTTGCACTATAAACATGGAAATATCTACACTGCAATCTCTGTAAACATGGAAATATCTACACCGCCATCTATGTACACATGAAAATATCTACACTGCCATATTCAGAAACATGGCTCTATCTACACCGCCATCTGTATAAACATGGAAATATCTACACCACTATCTGTATAAAGATGAAAATATTTAAACCGCTATCTCTATAAACATGGAAATATCTACACCGCTATCTCTATAAACGGAAATATCTTCACCGCCATCTATATGAACATGAAAATATCTACACAGTCATCTCTATAAACCTGGAAATATCTACACTGTCATCTATATAAACATGGAAATATCTACAAAGAACTCTGAATAAACATGGAAATATCGGCACAGCCATCTGTATAAACTTGGAAATATCTACACCGCTATCTGCATAAACATGGAAATATCTACACCGCTATGTGTATTAACGTGGAAATATCTCCATTGCTATCTGTATAAACATGGACATATCTCCACCGCAATCTGTATAAACATGAAAATATCTACACCGCTATCTCTATAAACACGGAAATATCTACACTGCCATCTGTACAAACATGGAAATATCTACACAGTCATCTGTAGAAACATGGAAATATCTACACCGCTCTCTCTATAAACATGGAAATAACTACACCGTTATCTCTATAAACGCGGAAATATCTACACCGCTATCTCCATCAACATGGAAATATACACACCGCCATCTCTTTAAACATGTTGGTATCTACAACACCATCTACATAAACAAGAAAATATCTACAGTGCCATCTATATAAACATGGAAATATCTACACCGCCGTCTCTAAAAACATGGAAATATCTACACTGCCACTTGTAGAAAGATGGAAATATCTACAAAATCTGTATAAACGTGGAAATATCTACACCGCTATCTGTATAAACATGGAAATATCTACACCGCCATCTGTATAAACATGGAAATATCTACACCGCTATCTGTATAAATACGAAATATCTAAACCGCTATCTCTATAAAAGTGGAAATATCTACACTGCTATCTGTATAAACATGGAAATATCTACACCGCGGTCTGTATAAACATGGAAATATCTACACCGGTATCTGTATAAACATGGAAATATCTACACCACGATCTGTATAAACATGGAAATATATACTCCGCTATCTGTATAAACATGGAAATATCTGCACCGCTATCACTATAAACATGGAAATATCTACAAACACATCTGTACAAACATGGAAATATCTACACAATCATGTGTAGGAACATTTAAATATCTACACTGCCATCTGTATAAACATGGAAATATCTACACAGCCCTCTGTATAAATATGGAAATATCTGCATAGGCATCTGTATAAACATGGAAATATCTCCACCGCTATCTGTATAAACATGGAAATACCTACACTGCTGTCTCAATAAGCATGGAAATATGTACACCGCTATGTGTATAAACATGGAAATATCTCCACTGCTCTCTGTATAAACATGGAAATATCTCCACCGTTATCTGTATAAACATGGAAATACCTACAGCGCCATCTCTATAAACATTGAAATATCTACACTGCCATCTGTAAAAACATGGAAATATCTACACAGTCATCTGAATAAACATGGAAATATCTACACCACCATCTGTATAAACACGGAAATAGCTACAATACCATCTGTATACACATGGAAATATCTACACAGACATCTGTATAAATATGGAAATATCTACACCGCCATCCGTATAAACATGGAAATATCTACACTGCCATCTGCAGAAAGATGGAAATATCTACACCGCTATCTCTATAAATATGGAAATATCTACACCGCCATCTCTATAAACATGAAAATATCTACACTGCCATCTCCATAAAGATGGAAGTATCTACACCGCCATGTGTATAAACACGGAAATATCTACACCACCATCTGTGTAAACATGGAAATATCTACACCGCTATCTGTATAAACAGGGAAATATCTACACCGCCATCTGCATGTCCATGGAAATATCTACGCCGCCATCTGTATAAACATGGAAATATCTACACGGCCACCTGTGTATAGATGGAAATATCAACACCGCCATCTGTACAAACATGGAAATATCTACACCGCTATCTCTATAAATATGGAAATATCTGCATTGCCATCTGTAAAAACATGGTAATAACTATACAGTCATCTGTAAAAACATGGAAATATCTACAATGCCATCTCTATACACATGGAAATATCTACACAGCCATCTGTATAAACATGTAACTATCTACACTGCTATCTCTATAAACATGGAAATATCTACACCGCCATCTCTATAAACATGAAAATATCTACACTGCCATCTCCATAAACATGGAACTAACTACTCCGCCATCTGTATAAACATGGAAACTTCTACACCGCCATCTGTGTGAATAAGGAAATATCTACAATGCCATCTGTATAAAGATACAAATATCTGCACCGCGAGCTGTATAAACATGGAAATATCTACATCGCTATCTGTATAAACGTGGAAATACCAACACCGCCATCGATATAAACATGGAAATATCTACGACGCCATCTATATAAACATGGAAATATCTACACCGCTATGTCTATAAACATGGAAATATCTACACTGCCATCTGTAAAAACATGGTAATACCTATACAGTCACTGTATAAACATGGAAATATCTACAATGCCATTTGTATACACATGGAAATATCTACAAAGCCATCTGTATAAATATGTAATTATCTACACTGCTATCTCTATAAACATGGAAATATCTACACCGCCATCTCTATAAACATGAAAATATCTACACTGCCATCTACATAAACATGGAACTAACTACTCTACCATCTGTATAAACATGGAAACATCTACACCGCCATCTGTGTGAATAAGGAAATATCTACAATGCCATCTGTATAAAGATATAAATATCTGCACCGCAAGTTTTATAAACATGGAAATACCTACATCGCTATCTGTATAAACGTGGAAATACCAACACCGCTATCGATGTAAACATGGAAATATCTACAACGCCATCTATATAAACATGGAAATATCTACACCGCTATGTCTATAAACATGGAAATACCTACACCTCCATCTCTATAAACATGGAAATATCTACACCGTGATCTGTATAAACATGGAAATATCTACACCGTGATCTCTATAAACATGGAAATATCTACACCGCGATCTGTATAAACATGGAAATATCTTCACCACGATCTGTATAAACATGGAAATATCTACACCGCTATCTGTATAAACATGGTAATATCTACACCACCATCTATATAAACATGGAAATATCTACACCGCCATCTGTATAAACATGGAAATATCTACAATGTCATCTGCAGAAAGATGGAAATATCTACACCGCAATCTGTGTAAACATGGAAATACCTACACCGATATCTGTAAAAACATGGAAATACCTACACCGCTATCTCTATAAACATGGAAATATCTACACCGCGATCTCTATAAACATGGAAATATCTACACCGCTATCTGTATAAACATGGTAATATCTACACCACCATCTATATAAACATGGAAATATCTACACCGCCATCTGTATAAACATGGAAATATCTACAATGCCATCTGTAGAAAGATGGAAATATCCACACCGCAATCTGTGTAAACATGGAAATATCTACACCGATATCTGTAAAAACATGGAAATATCTACACCGCTATCAGTATAAACATGGAAATATCTACACAAGTATCTCTATATACATGGAAATATCTACACCGGCATCTGTATAAACATGGAAATACCTACAAAGTCATCTGCATAAACATGGAAATATCTACAAAGCCATCTGTATAAACATGGAAATTTCGACACAGCCATCTGTATATACATGTAAATATCTACACCGCTATCTGTATAAACATGGAAATAACTACTCCGCTATTTGTATAAACAAGGAAATATCTACACCGCGATCTGTATAAACATGGAAATATCTACACCGCCATCTCTATAAACATGGAAATATCGACACTCCTATCTGTATAAACATGGAAATAACTACACTGCTATCTCTATAAACATCGAAATATCTACAATGCCATCTGCAGAAAGATGGAAATATCTACACCGCAATCTGTGTAAACATGGAAATATCTACACCAATATCTGTAAAAACATGGAAATTTCTACACCGCTATCTGTATAAACATGGAAATATCTACACCGCGATCTGTATAAACATGGAAATATCTACAGCGCCATCTCTATAAACATTGATATATCTACACTGCCATCTGTAAAAACATGGAAATATCTTCACAGTCATCTGAATAAACATGGAAATATCTACACCATCATCTGTATAAACATGGAAATACCTACAATACCATCTGTATATATATGGAAATATCTACACAGACATCTGTATAAATATGGAAATATCTACACCGCCATCTGTATAAACATGGAAATATCTACACTGCCATCTGTAGAAAGATGGAAATATCTACACCGCTATCTCAATAAATATGGAAATATCTACACCGCCATCTCTATAAACATGAAAATATCTACACTGCCATCTCCATGAAGATGGAAGTATCTACTCCGCCATGTGTATAAACACGGAAATATCTACACCACCATCTGTGAAAACATGGAAATATCTACACCGCTATCTGTATAAACATGGAAATATCTACACCGCGATCTGTATAAACATGGAAATATCTTCACCACGATGTGTATAAACATGGAAACATCTACACCGCCATCTGTATAAACATGGTAATATCTACACCACCATCTATATAAACATGGAAATATCTACACTGCCATTTGTATAAACATGGAAATATCTACTATGCCATCTGTAGAAAGATGGAAATATCTACACCGCAATCTGTGTAAACATGGAAATATCTACACAGCCATGTGTACATACATGGAAATATCTACACCGCTATCTATATAAAAATTGATATAACTACACCGCTATCTGTGTAAACATGGAAATATCTACACCGCCATCTACATATCCATTGAAATATCTGTGCCGCCAGGAATATAAAAATGGAAATATCTACACGGTCATCTGTGTATAGATGGAAATATTAACACCGCCATCTGTACAAACATGGAAATATCTGCACCGCTATCTGTATAAAAATGGAAATATCTACACCGCGGTCTGTATAAACATGGAAATACCTACACCTCCATCTCTATAAACATGGAAATATCTACACCGCGATCTGTATAAACATGGAAATATCTACACCGCGATCTGTATAAACATGGAAATATCTACACCGTGATCTGTATAAACATGGAAATATCTACACCGCGATCTGTATAAACATGGAAATATCTACACAGCTGTCTCTATAAACATGGAAATATCTACACCAACATCTGTATAAACATGGAAATACCTACAAAGTCATCTGTATAAACATGGAAATATCTACAAAGCCATCTGTATAAACATGGCAATATCTACACAGCCATCTGTATATACATGGAAATATCTACACCGCTATCTTTATATACATGGAAATAACTACACCGCTATTTCTATAAACAAGGAAGTATCTACACCGTGAGCTGTATAAACATAGAAATATCTACACTGCCATCTCTATAAACACGGAAATATCTACACCTCTATCTGTATAAACATGGAAATGTCCACACCGCTATCTCTATAAACATGGAAAAATCAACACTGCTGTCTCTATGAACATGGAAATATCTACACCGCCATCTCTATAAACATGGAAATATCTACACCACGATCAGTATAAACATGGAAATGTCTACACCGCTATCTGTATAAACATGGAAATATCTACACTGCGGTCTGTATAAACATGGAAATATCTCCACCTTTATCTGTATAAACATGGAAATATCTACAACGCCATCTCTATAAACATTGAAATATCTACACTGCCATCTGTAAAAACATGGAAATATCTACAGAGTCACCCGAATAAACATTTAAATATCTACACCACGATCTGTATAAACATGGAAATATATGCACCGCTATCTCTATAGACATGGAAATATCTACACCGCTATCTGTATAAACATGGAAATATCTACACCGCTATGTGTATAAACATGGAAATATCCACACGGCGATCTGTATAAACAAGGAAATATCTACACCGCGATATGTATAAACATGGAAATGTCTACAACACGATCTGAATAAACCTGTAAATATCTACACCGCTATCTGTATAAACATGGTAATATCTACACCACCATCTATATAAACATGGAAATATCTACACCGCCATCTGTATAAACATGGAAATATCTACAATGCCATCTGTAGAAAGATGGAAATATCTACACCGCAATCTGTGTAAACATGGAAATTTCTACACCGATATCTGTAAAACATGGAAATATCTACACCGCTATCTGTATAAAGATGGAAATATCTACATCGCGATCTGTATAAACATGGAAATATCTACAACGCCATCTATATAAACATGGAAATATCTACACCGCTATGTCTATAAATGTGGAAATACCTACACCGCTATCTCTATAAACATGGAAATATCTACACCGCTATCTGTATAAACATGGAAATATCTACACCGCTATCTGTATAAACATGGAAATATCTACACCGCGATCTGTATAAACAGAGAAATATCTACACCGCGATCTGTATAAACATGGAAATGTCTTCACCACGATCTGTATAAACATGGAAATATCTACACCGCCATCTGTATAAACATGGAAATAGCCACAAGGCCATCTGTAGAAAACTGGAAATATCTACAGCGCAATCTGTGTAAACAGTGAAATATCTACACCGATATCTGTAAAAACATGGAAATATCTACACCGCTATCTGTATAAACATGGAAATATCTACACCGCGATCTGTATAAACAGGGAAATATCTAAAGCGCCATCTCTATAAACATTGAAATACCTATACTGCCATCTGTAAAAACATGGAAATATCTAAAGCGCCATCTCTATAAACATTGAAATATCTACACTGCCATCTGAAAAAACATGGAAATATCTACACAGTCATCTGAATAAACATGGAAATATCTACACCACCATCTGTATAAACATGGAAATACCTACAATACCATCTGTATACACATGGAAATATCTTCACAGAGATCTGTATAAATATGGAAATTTCTACACAGCCATCTGTATAAACATGGAAATATCTACACTGCCATCTGTAGAAAGATGGAAATATCTACACCGCTATCTCTATAAAGATGGAAATATCTACACCGCCATCTCTATACACATGAAAATATCTACATTGCCATCTCCATAAAGATGGAAGTATCTACTCCGCCATGTGTACAAACACGGAAATATCTACACCACCAGCTGTGTAAACATGGAAATATCGACACCGCTGTCTGTATAAACATGGAAATATCTAAAGCACCATCTCTATAAACATTGAAATATCTACACTGCCATCTGTAAAAACATGGAAATATCTACACAGTCATCTGAATAAACATGGAAATATCTACGCCACCATCTGTATAAACATGGAATCACCTACAATACCATCTGTATACACATGGAAGTATCTACAGAGACATCTGTATAAATATGGAAATATCTACACCGCCATCTGTATAAACATGGAAATATCTACACTGCCATCTGTAGAAAGATGGAAATATCTACACCGCTATCTCTATAAATATGGAAATATCTACACCGACATCTCTATAAACACGAAAATATCTACACTGCAATCTCCATAAAGATGGAAGTGTCTAATCCGCCATGTGTATAAACACGGAAATATCTACACCACCATCTGTGTAAACATGGAAATATCTACACCGCTGTCTGTATAAACATGGAAATATCTACACCACCATCTGCAAGTCCATGGAAATATCTACGCCACCATCTGAATAAACATGTAAATTTCTACACGGCCATCTGTGTATAGATGGAAATATCAACACCGCCATCTGTACAAACATGGAAATATCTACACCGCTATCTCTATAAACATGGAAATATCTGCACTGCCATATGTAAACACATGGAAATACCTATAGAGTCATCTGTATAAACATGGAAATATCTAAAATGCCATCTGTATACACATGGAAATATCTACACAGCCATCTGTATAAACATCTAAATATCTACACTGCTATCTCTATAAACATGGAAATATCTACACCGCCATCTTTATAAACATGAAAATATCTACACTGCCATCTCCATAAACATGGAACTAACTACTCCGCCATCTGTATAAACATGGAAACATCTACACAGCCATCTGTGTGAATAAGGAAATATCTACAATGCCATCTGTATAAAGATATAAATATGTGCACCGCGAGCTGTATAAACATGGAAATATCTATATCGCTATCTGTATAAACGTGGAAATACCAACACCGCTATCGGTATAAACATGGAAATACTACGACGCCATCTATATAAACATGAAAATATCTACACCGCCACGTCTATAAACTTGGAAATACCTACACCGCTATCTCTATAAACATGGAAATATCTACACCGCTATCTGTACAAACATGGAAATATCTACACCGCGATCTGTATAAACATGGAAATATCTACACCGCGATCTGTATAAACATGGAAATGTCTTCACCAAGATCTGTATAAACATGGAATTATCTACACCGCTATCTGTATAAACATGGTAATATATACATCACCATCTATATAAACATGGAAATATCTACACCGCTATCTGTATAAACTTGGAAATATCTACAATGCCATCTGTAGAAAGATGGAAATATCTACACCGCAATCTGTGTAAACATGGAAATATCTACACCGATATCTGTAAAAACATGGAAATATCTTCACCGCTATCTGTATAAACATGGAAATATCTACACCGCGATCTGTATAAACATGGAAATATCTACAGCGCCATCTCTATAAACATTGAAATATCTACACTGCCATCTGTAAAAACATGGAAATATCTACACAGTCATCTGAATAAACATGGAAATATCTACACCACCGTCTGTATAAACATGGAAATACCTACAGTACCATCTGTATACACGTGGAAATATCTACACAGACAACTGTATAAACATGGAAATATCTACACCGCCATCTGTATAAACATGGAATTATCTACACTGCCATCTGTAGAAAGATGGAAATATCTACACCGCTATCTCTATAAATATGGAAACATCTTCACCGCCATCTCTATAAACCTGAAAATATCTACACTGCCATCTCCATAAAGATGGAAGAATCTACTCCGCCATGTGTATAAACACGGAAATATCTACACCACCATCTGTGTAAACATGGAAATATCTACACCGCTGTCTGTATAAACATGGAAATATCTACACCACCATCTGCATGTCCATGGAAATATCTACGCCGCCATCTGTATAAACATGGAAATATCTACACGGCCATCTGTGTATAGATGGAAATATCAACACCGCCATCTTTACAAACATGGAAATATCTACACCGCTATCTCTATAAACATGGAAATAGATGCACTGCCATCTGTAAAAACATGGAAATACCTATGCAGTCATCTGTATAAACACGGAAATATCTACAATGCCATCTGTATACACATGGAAATATCTACACAGCCATCTGTATAAACATGTAAATATCTACACTGCTATCTCTATAAACATGGAAATATCTACACCGCCTTCTCTATAAATAAGAAAATATCAACACTGCCATCTCCATAAACATGGAACTAACTACTCCGCCATCTGTATAAACATGGAAACATCTACACCGCCATCTGTGTGAATAAGGAAATACCTACAAGGCCATCTGTATAAAGTTATAAATATCTGCACCGCGAGCTGTAAAACATGGAAATATCTACATCGCTATCTGTATAAACGTGGAAATACCAACACCGCTATTGGTATATACATGGAAATATGTACAATGCCATCTATATAAACATGGAAATATCTACACCGCTATGTCTATAAACATGGAAATTCCTACACCGCTATCTCTATAAACATGGAAATATCTACACCGCTATCTGTATAAACATGGAAATATCTACACCGCTATCTGTATAAACATGGAAATATCTACACCGCGATCTGTATAAACAGGGAAATAACTACACCGCGATCTGTATAAACATGGAAATGTCTTCACCACGATCTGTATAAACATGGAAATATCTACACCGCTATCTGTATAAACATGGTAATATCTAGACAACCATCTATATAAACATGGAAATATCTACACCGCCATCAGTATAAACAAGGAAATATCTACAATGCTATCTGTAGAAAGATGGTAATATCTACACCGCAATCTGTGTAAACATGGAAATATCTACACCGATATCTGTAAAAACATGGAAATATCTACACCGCGATCTGTATAAACATGTAAATATCTACACCGCTATCTGTATAAACATGGTAATATCTACACCACCATCTATATAAATATGGAAATATCTACACCGCCATCTGTATAAACATGGAAATATCTACAATGCCATCTGTAGAAAGATGGAAATATATACACCACCATCTGTATAAACATGGAAATACCTTCAATACCATCTGTATACACATGGAAATATCTACACAGACATCGGTATAAATATGGAAATATCTACACCGCCATCTGTATAAACATGGAAATATCTACACTGCCATCTGTAGAAAGATGGAAATATCTACACCGCTATCTCTATAAAGATGGAAATATCTACACCGCCATCTGTATAAACATGAAAATATCTACACTGCCATCTCAATAAAGAGGGAAGTATATACTCCGCCATGTGTATAAACACGGAAATATCTACACCACCATCTTTGTAAACATGGAAATATCGACACCGCTGTCTGTATAAACATGGAAATATCTACACGGCCATCTGCATGTCCATGGAAATATCTACGCCGCCATCAGTATAAACATGGAAATATCTACACGGCCATCTGTGTATAGATGGAAATATCAACACCGCCATCTGTACAAACATGGAAATATCTACACCGCTATCTCTATAAACATGGAAATATCTGCACTGCCATCTGTAAAAACATGGAAATACCTATACATTCATCTGTATAAACATGGAAATATCTACAGCGCCATCTCTATAAACATTGAAATATCTACACTGCCATCTGTAAAAACATGGAAATATCTACACAGTCAATTGAATAAACATTGAAATATCTACACCACCATCTGTATAAACATGGAAATACCTACAATACCATCTGTATACACATGGAAATATCTACACAGACATCTGTATAAATATGGAAATGTCTACACCGCTATCTGTATAAACATGGAAATATCTACACCGCTATCTGTATAAACATGGAAATATCTACACCGCGATCTGTATAAACATGGAAATATCCACACCGCGATCTGTATAAACATGGAAATATCTTCACCACGATCTGTATAAACATGGAAATATCTACACCGCTATCTGTATAAACATGGTAATATCTACACCACCATCTATATAAACATGGAAATAACTACACCGCCATCTGTATAAACATGAAAATATCTAAAATGCCATCTGTAGAGAGATGGAAATATCTACACCGCAATCTGTGTAAACATGGAAATATCTACACCGATATCTGTAAAAACATGGAAATATCTACACCGCAATATGTATAAACATGGAAATATCTACACCGCGATCTGTATAAACATGTAAATATATACACCGCTATCTGTATAAACATGGAAATATCTGCACCGCTATCTCTATAAACATGGAAATATCTACAAAGCCATCTGTATAAACATGGAAATACCTACAAAGTCATGTGTAGGAACTTGGAAATATCTACACTGCCATCTGCATAAACATAGAAATATCTACACAGCCCTCTGTATAAATATGGAAATATCTGCATAGGCATCTGTATAAACATAGAAATATCTGCACCGCTATCTGTATAAACATGGAAATACCTACACCGCTGTCTCTATAAACATGGAAATATGTACACCGCTATATGTATAAACATGGAAATATCTCCACTGCTCTCTGTATAAACATGGAAATATCTACGCCGCCATCTGTATAAACATGGAAATATCTACACGGCCATCTGTGTATAGATGGAAATATCAACACCGCCATCTGTGTGAATAAGGAAATATCTAAAATGACATCTGTATAAAGATATAAATATCTGCACCGCGAGCTGTATAAACATGGAAATATTTACATCGCTATTTCTATAAACGTGGAAATAACAACACCACTATCGGTATAAACAGGGAAATATCTACAACACCATCTCTATAAACATGGAAATATCTACCCCGCTATCTGTATAAACATGGAAATATCTACACCGCTATCTGTATAAACATGGAAATATCTACACCGCGATCTGTATAAACATGGAAATATCCACACCGCGATCTGTATAAACATGGAAATATCTTCACCACGATCTGTATAAACATGGAAATATCTACACCGCTATCTGTATAAACATGGTAATATCTACACCACCATCTATATAAACATGGAAATAACTACACCGCCATCTGTATAAACATGAAAATATCGAAAATGCCATCTGTAGAGAGCTGGAAATATCTACACCGCAATCTGTGTAAACATGGAAATATCTACACCGATATCTGTAAAAACATGGAAATATCTACACCGCAATATGTATAAACATGGAAATATCTACACCGCGATCTGTATAAACATGGAAATATCTACACCACGATCTGTATAAACATGGAAATATCTACACCGCTATCTGTATAAACATGGAAATATCTACACAGCTGTCTCTATAAACATGGAAATATCTACACCAACATCTGTATAAACATGGAAATACCTACAAAGTCATCTGTATAAACATGGAAATATCTACAAAGCCATCTGTATAAACATGGCAATATCTACACAGCCATCTGTATATACATGGAAATATCTACACCGCTACCTTTATATACATGGAAATAACTACACCGCTATTTGTATAAACAGGGAAGTATCTACACCGTGAGCTGTATAAACATAGAAATATCTACACTACCATCTCTATAAACACGGAAATATCTACACCTCTATCTGTATAAACATGGAAATATCCACACCGCTATCTCTATAAACATGGAAAAATCAACACCGCTATCTCTATGAACATGGAAATATCTACACCACCATCTCTATAAACATGGAAATATCTACACCACGATCAGTGTAAACATGGAAATGTCTACACCGCTATCTGTATAAACATGGAAATATCTCCACTGCTATCTCCATAAACATGGAAATATCTACACTGCGGTCTGTATAAACATGGAAATATCTCCACCTTTATCTGTATAAACATGGAAATATCTACAACGCCATCTCTATAAACATTGAAATATCTACACTGCCATCTGTAAAAACATGGAAATATCTACAGAGTCATCCGAATAAACATTTAAATATTTACACCACGATCTGTATAAACATGGAAATATATACACCGCTATCTCTATAGACATGGAAATATCTACAAAGCCATCTGTATAAACATGGAAATAACTACACAGTCATGTGAAGGAACATGGGAATATCTACACTGCCATCTGTATAAACATAGAAATATCTACACAGCCCTCTGTATAAATATGGAGATACCTGCATAGTCATCTGTATAAACATGGAAATATCTGCACCGCTATCTGTATAAACCTGGAAATATCTACACCGCTATTTGTATAAACATGGAAATATCTGCACCGCCATCTATATAAACATGGAAATATCTACAATGCCATCCTTAGAAAGATGGAAATATCTACACCGCAATCTGTGTAAACATGGAAATATCTACACTGATATCTGTAAAAACATGGAAATATCTACACCGCTATCTGTATAAACATGGAAATATCTACACCGCGATCTGTATAAACATGGAAATATCTAAAGCACCATCTCTATAAACATTGAAATATCTACACTGCCATGTGTAAAAACATGGAAATATCTACACAGTCATCTGAATAAACAAGGAAATATCTACACCACCATCTCTATAAACATGGAAATACCTACAATACCATCTGTATACACATGGAAATATCTTCACAGACATCTGTATAAATATGGAAATATCTACACCGCCATCTGTATAAACATGGAAATATCTACACTGCCATCTGTAGAAAGATGGAAATATCTACACCGCTATCTCTATAAATATGGAAATATCTACACCGCCATCTCTATAAACATGAAAATATCGACACTGCCATCTCCATAAAGATGGAAGTATCTACTCCGCCATGTGTATAAAGACGGAAATATCTACACCACCATCTGTGTAAACATGGAAATATCGACACCGCTGTCTGTATAAACATGGAAATATCTACACCGCCATCTGCATGTCCATGGAAATAGCTACGCCGCCATCTGTATAAACATGGAAATAACTACACGGCCATCTGTGTATAGACGGAAATGTCAACACCGCCATCTGTACAAACATGGAAATATCTACACCGCTATCTCTATAAACATGGAAATATCTGCACTGCCATCTGTAAAAACTGGAAATACCTATACAGTCATCTGTATAAACATGGAAATATCTACAATGCCATCTGTATACACATGGGTATATCTACACAGTCATCTGTATAAACATGTAAATATCTACACTGCTATCTCTATAAACATGGAAATATCTACACCGCCATCTCTATAACCATGAAAATATCTACAGTGCCATCTCCATAAACATGGAACTAACTACTCCGCCATCTGTATAAACATGGAAACATCTACACCGCCATCTGTGTGAATAAGGAAATATCTACAATGCCATCTGTATAAAGATATAAATATCTGCACCACGAGCTGTATAAACATGGAAATATCTACATCGCTATCTGTATAAACGTGGAAATACCAACACCGCTATCGGTATAAACATGGAAATATCTGCAACGCCATCTATATAAACATGGAAATATCTACACCGCTATGTCTATAAACGTGGAAATACCTACACCGCTATATCTATAAACATGGAAATATCTACACCGCTATCTGTATAAACATGGAAATATCTACACCGCTATGTGTTTAAACATGGAAATATCTACACCGCGATCTGTATAAACAGGGAAATATCTACACCGCGATCTGTATAAACATGGAAATGTCTTCACCACGACCTGTATAAACATGGAAATATCTACACGGCCATCTGTGTAAACATGGAAATATCTACAATGCCATCTGTAGAAAGATGGAAATATCTACACCGCAATCTGTGTAAACAGTGAAATATCTACACCGATATCTGTAAAAACATGGAAATATCTACACCGCTATCTGTATAAACATGGAAATATCTACACCGCGATCTGTATAAACATGGAAATATCTAAAGCGCCATCTCTATAAACATTGAAATATCTACACTGCCATCTGTAAAAACATGGAAATATCTACACAGTCATCTGAATAAACATGGAAATATCTACACCACCATCTGTATAAACATGGAAATACCTACAATACCATCTGTATACACATGGAAATATCTTCACAGACATCTGTATAAATATGGAAATATCAACACCGCCATCTGTATAAACATGGAAATATCTACACTGCCATCTGTAGAAAGATGGAAAGATCTACACCGCTATCTCTATAAATATGGAAATATCTACACCGCCATCTCTATAAACATGAAAATATCTACACTGCCATCTCCATAAAGATGGAAGTACCTACACGGCCAGGTGTATAACCACGGAAATATCTACACCATCATCTGTGTAAACATGGAAATATCTACACCGCTGTCTGTATAAACATGGAAATATCTACACCGCCATCTGCATGTCCATGGAAATATCTACGCCGCCATCTGTATAAACTTGGAAATGTCTACACGGCCATCTGTGTATAGATGGAAATATCAACACCGCCATCTGTACAAACATGGAAAAATCTACACCGCTATCTCTACCAACATGGAAATATCTGCACTGCCATCTGTAAAAACATGGAAATACCTATACAGTCATCTGTATAAACATGGAAATATCTACAATTCCATCTGTAAACACATGGAAATATCTACACAGCCATCTGTATAAACATGTAAATATCTACACTGCTATCTCTATAAACATGGAAATATCTACACCGCCATCTCTATAAACATAAAAATATCTACACTGTCATCTCCATAAACATGGAACTAACTACTCCGGCATCTGTATAAACATGGAAACATCTACACCGCCATCTGTGTGAATAAGGAAATATCTACAATGCCATCTGTATAAAGATATAAATATCTGCACCGCGAGCTGTATAAACATGGAAATATCTACATTGCTATCTATATAAACGTGGAAATACCAACACCGCTATCGGTATAAACATGGAAGTATCTACAAAGCCATCTATATAAACATGGAAATATCTACACCGCGATTTGTATAAACATGGAAATACCTACACCGCCATCTGTATAAACATGCATATACCTACAAAGTCATCTGTATAAACATGGAAATATCTACAGAGCCCTCTGTATAAATATGGAAATATCTGCATAGGCATCTGTATAAACATGGAAATATCTACAATGCCATCTGTAGAAAGATGGAAATATCTACACAGCCATGTGTATAAACATGGAAATATCTACACAGCCATTTGTATAAACATGGAAATATCTACACAGCCATCTGTATATACATGGAAATATCTAAACCGCTGTCTGTATAAACATGGAAATAACTACACCGCTATTTGTATAAACAAGGAAATATCTACACTGTGATCTGTATAAACCTGGAAATATCTACACCGCTATTTGTATAAACAAGGAAATATCTACACCGCTATCTCTATAAACATGGAAATAACTACACCGCTCTTTGTATAAACAAGGAAATATCTACACCGTGATCTGTATAAACATGGAAATAGCTACACCGTATTTGTATAAACAAGGAAATATCTACACGGCCATCTGTTTAAACATGGAAATATATAAACAGACATCTGTTTATACCTGGAAATATCTACACCGTTATCTGTATAAACATGCTAATAACTAAACCGCTATCTGCATAACTGTGGAAATATTTGCACCACTATACCTATAAACATGGTAATATCAACACCGCGATCTGTATAAACATGGAAATATCTACACTATGATCTGCATAAACATGGAAATATCTACACCGCGATCTGTATAAAGATGGAAATATCTACACCGTGATCTGTATAAACATGGAAATATCCACACCGCCATCTCTATAAACATGGAAATATCTACGCCCCTATCTGTATAAACATGGAAATATCCACACCGCTATCTCTATAAACATGGAAAAATCAAGACCGCTATCTCTATGAACATGGAAATATCTACACCGCCATCTCTATAAACATGAAAACATCTACACTGCGATCAGCATAAACGTGGAAATATCTACACCGCGATCTGTATAAACATGGAAATATCTACACTGTGATCTTTATAAACATGGAAATATCTACACCACCATCTGTATAAACATGGAAATATCTACAATGCCATCTATATACACATGGAAATACCTACACGGCAATCTGTGTATAGATGGAAACGTCAAAACCGCCATCTGTGCAAACATGGAAATATCTACACCGCTATCTGCATAAACATGGAAATATCTACAACGCAGTCTGTATAAACATGGAAATATCTAAACCGCTATCTGTATAAACATGGAAATATCTCCAATGCTATCCCAATAAACATTGAAATATCTACACCGCCATCTGTATAAACATGGAAATACTTACAAAGTTATCGGTATAAACATGGAATTATCAACACCGCCATCTGTATAAACATGGAAATATCTACACAGCCATGTGTATATACATGGAAATATCTACACCGCTATCTATATAAACATGGAAATAACTACACCGCTATCTGTATAAACATGGAAATATCTACACCGCCATCTATATATCCATGGAAATATCTGCGTGCCGTCTGTATAAACATGGAAATATCTACACGGTCATCTGTGTATATGGAAATATCTACACCGCCATCTGTGGAAACATGGAAATATCTACACCGCTATCTGCATAAACATGGAAATATCTACACCGCAGTCTGTATAAACATGGAAATATCTAAACCGCTATCTGTATAAACATGGAAATATCTACACCGCTATCTGTATAAACACGGAAATATCTACTCCGTGATCTGTATAAACATGGAAATATTTACACTGCTATCTGTATAAACACGGAAATATCTACACCGTTATCTGTATATTTATGGAAATACCAACACCGCTATCTCTATAAACATGGAAATATCTACACTGCTATCTCTATAAACATGGAAATATCTACAATGCCATCTGTAAAAACATGGAAATACCTATAAAGTCATCTGTATAAACATGGAAATATCTACACCACCATCTGTATAAACATGGAAATATCTACAATGCCATCTGTGTACACATGGAAATACCTACACGGCAATCTGTGTATAGATGGAAACATCAACACCGCCATCTGTACAAACATGGAAATATCTACAACGCTATCTGCATAAACATGGAAATATCTACACTGCGGTTTGTATAAAGATGGAAATTTCTACACCGGTATCTGTATAAACATGGAAATATCTACATCACGATATGTATAAACATGGAAATATTTTCACCGCTATCTGCATAAACATGGAAATATCTACACCGCTATCTCTATAAACATGGAAATATCTACAAAGCCATCTGTATAAACATGGAAATACCAACACAGTCATGTGTAGGAACATGGAAATATCTACACTGCGATCTGTATAAACTTAGAAATATCTACACCGTGATCTGTATAAACATGGAAATATCTACACCGCTATCTGTATAAACATGAAAATATCTACACAGCTATCTCTATAAACATGGAAATATCTACACCGCAATCTGTATAAACATGGAAATACCTACAAAGTCATCTGTGTAAACTTGGAAATATCTACACAGCCAACTGTATAAACATGGAAATATCTACCCAGCCATCTGTATATACATGGAAATATCTACACCGCTATCTGTAGAAACATGGAAATAAATACACCTCAATTTGTATAAACAAGGAAAGATCTACACCACCATCTGTTTAAACATGGAAATATCGACACAGACATCTGTTTATACATGGAAATATCTACACCGCTATCTGTATAAACATGAAAATATCTACACTGCCATCTCCATAAATTTGGAACTAACTACTCCGCCATCTGTATAAAGATGGAAACATCTACACCGCCACCAGTGTGAATAAGGAAATATCTACAATGCCATCTGTATAAAGATATAAATATCTGCACCGCGAGCTGTATAAACATGGAAATATCTACATCGCTGTCTGTATAAACGTGGAAATAGCAACACCGCTATCGGTATAAACATCGAAATATCTACACCGCCATCTATATAAACATGGAAATACTTACAAAGTTATCTGTATAAACATGGAAATATCTACACCGCCATCTGTATAAACATGGAAATATCTACACAGCCATGTTAGTATACATGGAAATATCTACAGCGCTATCTATATAAACATGGAAACAACTACACCGCTATCTCTATAAACATGGAAATATCTACACTGCCATCTACATATCCATGGAAATATCTGCGCCGCCATCTGTAAACATGGAAATATCTACACGGTCATCTGTGTATAGATGGAAATATCAACACTGCCATCTGTACAAACATGGAAATATCTGCATCGCTATCTGTATAAACGTGGAAATATCTACACCGCGGTCTGTATAAACATGGAAATATCTACACCGCTATCTGTATAATCATGGAAATATCTACACCGCTATCCCTATAAACATGGAAATATCTACACCGTGATCTGTATAAACATGGAAATATTTACACCGCTATCTGTATAAACATGGAAATTTCTACACCGTTATCTGTGTAAATATGGAAATATCTACACCGCTATCTCTATAAACATGGAAATACCTACACCGCCATCTGTATAAACATGGAAATGCCTACAATGCCATCTGTATGAACATGGAAATACCTACACGACACTGTGTGTATAGATGGAAACATCAACACCGCCATCTGTACAAACATGGAAATATCTACACTGTTATCTCTATAAACATGGAAATATCTACACTGCGGTCTGTATAAACATGGAAATAACTACACCGGTATCTGTATAATCATGTTAATATCTACACCACGATCTGTATAAACATGGAAATATATACACCGCTATCTGTATAAACATCGAAATATCTGCACTGCTATCTCTATAAACATGGAAATATCTACAAAGCCATCTGTATAAAGAAGGAAATATCTACACCGCCATCTGAAGAAACATGGAAATATCTACACCGCAATCTGTATAAACATGGAAATACCTACACCGCTATCTGTATAAATATGGAAATATCTTCACCGCTATCTCTATAAACATGGAAATACCTACACCACTTTCTCTATAAACATGGAAATATCTACACTGCAATCTCTATATACATGGAAATATCTACACCGCCATCTCTATAAACATGGAAATATCTCCACTGCTGTCTGTATAAACAGGGAAATATCTCCACTCCCATCTGTATAAACTTGGAAATATCTACACCACTATCTGTATAAACATGGAAATATATTCACTTCTATCTGTATAAACATGGAAATATCTACACCGCCATCTGTATAAAGATGGAAATAACTACACCGTAATATGTATAAATATGGAAATACCTACACCGCTATCTCTATAGACATGGAAATATCTACACCGCTATCTGTATCAACATGGAAATATCTCCACTCCCATCTGCATAAAGATGGAAATATCTACACCACGAGCTCTATAAACATGGAAATATCAACACCGCTATCTCTAGAAACATGGACGTAGCAACACCGCTATCTGCATAAACATGGAAATATCTCCACCACCATCTGTATAAACATGGAAATACCTACAATTCCATCTGTATAAACATGGAAATATCTACAACGCCATCTACATTAACATGGAAATATCTACACCGCTATGTCTATAAACATGGAAGCACCTACACCGCTATCTCTATAAACATGGAAATATCAACACCGCCATCTGTACAAACATGGAAATATCTGCACTGCAATCTATATAAACATGGAAATAACTACACCGCGGTCTGTATAAACATGGAAACATCTACACCGCTATCTCTATAAACATGGAATTATCTACAAAGCCATCTGTATAAACATGGAAAGACCTACACAGTCATGTGTAGGAACATGGAAAATTCTACACTGCCATCTGTATAAACATGGAAATATTTACAGAGCCCTCTGTATAAATATGGAAATATCTGCATAGGCATCTGTATAGACATGGAAATATCTGCACTGCTATCTGTATAAACATGGAAATACCTACACCGCTGTCTCTATAAACATGGAAATATGTACACCGCTATGTGTATAAACATGGAAATATCTCCACTGCTGTCTGTATAAACATGGAAATAGCTACACAGCGATCTGTATAAACATGGAAATATCTACACCGCTATCTGTATAAACATGGAAATATCTACACAACTATCTCTATAAACATGGAAATAACAACACCGCCATCTGTATAAACATGGAAATACCTACAAAGTCATCTGTATAAACATGGAAATACCTACAAAGCCGTCTGTATAAACATGGAAATATCTACACAGTCATCTGTATATACATGGAAATATCTACACCGCTATCTGTATAAACATGGAAATATATACACCACCTTCTACTTATCCATGGAAATATCTGCGCCGCCTTCTGTATAAACATGGAAATATCTACACGGTCACCTGTGTATAGCTGGAAATATCAACACCGCCATCTGTACAAACATGGAAATATCTGCACCGCTATCTGTATAAACATGGAACTATCTACACCGCGGTCTGTATAAACATGGAAATATCTACACTGCTATCTCTATAAACCTGGAAATATCTACACCGTGATCTGTATAAAGATGGAAATATTTACACTGCTATCTGTATAAACATGGAAATATCTACACCGTTATCTGTATAAATATGGAAATATCTACACCGCTATCTCTATAAACATGGAAATATCTACACCGCCATCTGTATAAACATGGAAATATCTACACTGCTATCTCTATAAACATGGAAATATCAACAATGCCATCTTTAAAAACATGGAAATACCTATACAGTCATCTGTATAAACGTGGAAATATCTACACCACCATTTGTATAAACATGGAAATATCTACAATGCCATCTGTATACACACGGAATTACCTACACGGCAACCTGTGTATAGATGGAAACACCAACACCGCCATCTGTACAGACATGGAAATATCTACACCGCTATCTGTATAAACATGGAAATATCTAAACTGCGGTCTTTATAAACATGGAAATTTCTACACCGGTATCTGTATAAACATGGAAATATCTACACCACGATCTGTATAAACATGGAAATATTTACACCGCTATATGTATAAACGTGGAATTATCTAAACCGCTATCTCTATAAACAAGGAAATATCTACAAAGCCATCTGTATAAACATGGAAATACCTACACAGTCATGTGTAGGAACATGGAAAAATCTACACTGCCATCTATATAAACATGGAAATATCTACAGAGCCCTCTGTATAAATATGGAAATATCTGCATAGGCATCTGTATAAACATGGAAATATCTACACCGCGATCTGTATAAACATGGAAATATCTACACCACTATCTGTATAAACATGGAAATATCTACACAGCTTTCTCTATAAACATGTAAATACCCACACCGCCATCTGTATAAACATGGAAATACCTACAAAGTCCTCTGTATAAACATGGAAATATCTACACAGCCATCTGTATAAACATGGAAATACGTACACAGCCATCTGTATATACATGGAAATATCTACACCGCTATCTGTATAAACATGGAAATATCTACACCGCCTTCTACATATCCATGGAAATATCTGCGCCGCCTTCTGTATAAACATGGAAATATCTCCACGGTCATCTGTGTATAGATGGAAATATCAACACATCCATCTCTACAAACATGGAAATATCTGCACCGCTATCTGTATAAACATGGAAATATCTACACCGCGGTCTGTATAAACATGGAAATAGCTAAACCGCTATGTGTATAAACGTGGAAATATCTACACTGCTATCTCTATAAACCTGGAAATATCCACACCGTGATCTGTATAAACATGGAAATATTTTCACTGCTATCTGTATAAACATGGAAATATCTACACAGTTATCTGTATAAATATGGAAATATCTAAACCACTATCTCTATAAACATGGAAATATCTACACCGCCATCTGTATAAACACGGAAATATCTACACTGCTATCTCTATAAACATGGAAATATCTACAATGCCATCTGTAAAAACATGGAAATACCTATACAGTCATCTGTATAAACATGGAAATATATACACCACCATCTGTATAAACATGGAAATATCTACAATGCCGTCTGTATACACATGGAAATACCTACACGGCAATCTGTGTATAGATGGAAACAACAACACCGCCCTCTGTACAAACATGGAAATATCTACACCGCTATCTGTATAAACATGGAGATATCTACACTGCGGTCTGTATAAACATGGAAATCTCTACACCGTTATCTGTATGAACATGGAAATATCTACACCACGATCTGTATAAGCATGGAAATATTTACACCGCTATCGGCATAAACATGGAAATATCTACACCGCTATCTCTATAAACATGGAAATATCTACAAAGCCATCTGTATAAACATGGAAATACCTACACCGTCATGTGTAGGAACATGGAAAAATCTACACTGCCATCTGTATAAACATGGAAATATCTACAGAGCCGTCTGATTAAATATGGAAATATCTGCATAGGCATCTGTATAAACATGAAAATATCTGCACCGCTATCTGTATAAACATGGAAATACCTACACCGCTGTCTCTATAAACATGGAAATATGTACACCGCTATGTGTATAAACATGGAAATATCTCCACTGCTGTCTGTATAAACATGGAAATAACTACACTGCGATCTGTATAAACATGGAAATATCTACACCGCTATCTGTATAAACATGGAAATACCTACACAGCCATCTCTATAAACATGGAAATAACTACACCACCATCTGCATAAACATGGAAATACCTACAAAGTCATCTGTAAAAACATGGAAATATCTACACTGCGATCTGTATAAACATGGAAATATCTACACCGCTATCTGTATAAACATGGAAATATATACACAGCTATCTCTATAAACATGGAAATAACAACACCGCCACCTGTATAAACATGGAAATACCTACAAAGTCATATGTACAAACATGGAAATACCTACAAAGCCGTCTGTATAAACATGGAAATATCTACACAGTCATCTGTATATACATGGAAATATCTAAACCGCTATCTGTATAAACATGGAAATATCTACACCGCCTTCTACATATCCATGGAAATATCTGCGCCGCCTTCTGTATAAACATGGAAATATCTACACGGTCACCTGTGTATAGCTGGAAATATCAACACCGCCATCTGTACAAACATGGAAATATCTGCACCGCTATCTGTATAAACACGGAAATATCTACACCGCGGTCTGTATAAACATGGAAATATCTACACTGCTATCTCTATAAACCTGGAAATATCTACACCGTGATCTGTATAAAGATGGAAATATTTACACTGCTATCTGAATAAACATGGAAATAACTACACCGTTATCTGTATAAATATGGAAATATCTACATCGCTATCTCTATAAACATGGAAATATCTACACCGCCATCTGTATAAACATGAAAATATCTACACTGCTATCTCTATAAACATGGAAATATCAACAATGCCATCTGTAAAAACATGGAAATACCTATACAGTCATCTGTATAAACATGGAAATATCTACAACACCATTTGTATAAACATGGAAATATCTACAATGCCATCTGTATACACATGGAATTACCTACACGGCAACCTGTGTATAGATGGAAACACCAACACCGCCATCTGTACAGTCATGGAAATATCTACACCGCTACCTGTATAAACATGGAAATATCTACACTGCGTTCTGTATAAACATGGAAATTTCTACACCGGTATCTGTATAAACATGGAAATATCTACACCACGATCTGTATAAACATGGAAATATTTACATCGCTATATGTATAAACATGGAATTAACTACACCGCTATCTCCATAAACATGGAAATATCTACAAAGCCATCTGTATAAACATGGAAATACCTACACAGTCATGTGCAGGAACATGGAAAAATCTACACTGCCATCTATATAAACATGGAAATATCTACAGAGCCCTCTGTATAAATATGGAAATATCTGCATAGGCATCTGTATAAACATGGAAATATCTACACCGCTATCTGTATAAACATGGAAATACCTACACCGCTGTCTCTATAAACATGGAAATATGTACACCCCTATGTGTATAAACATGGAAATATCTCCACTGCTGTCTGTATAAACATGGAAATATCTACACCACCATCTGTATAAACATGGAAATATCTACAATTCCATCTGTATACACATGGAAATACCTACACGGCAATTTGTGTATAGATGGAATCACCAACACCGCCATCTGTACAAACATGGAAATATCTACACGGCTATCTCTATAAACATGTAGATATCTACACTGCGGTCTGTATAAACATGGTAATTTCTACAACGGTATCTGTATAAACATGGAAATATCTACACCACGATCTGTATAAACATGGAAATATCTACACAGCTTTCTCTATAAACATGGAAATACCTACACTGCCATCTGTATAAACTTGGAAATACCTACAAAGTCCTCTGTATAAACATGGAAATATCTACACAGCCATCTGTATAAACATGGAAATACCTACACAGCCATCTGTATATACATGGAAATATCTACACCGCTATCTGTATAAACATGGAAATATCTACACCGCCTTCTACATATCCATGGAAATATCTGCGACGCCTTCTGTATAAACATGGAAATATCTACACGGTCATCTGTGTATAGATGGAAATATCAACACAGCCATCTCCACAAACATGGAAATATCTGCACCGCTATCTGTATAAACATGGAAATATCTACACCGCGGTCTGTATAAACATGGAAATATCTAAACCGCTATGTGTATAAACATGGAAACATCTACACTGCTATCTCTATAAACCTGGAAATATCTACACCGTGATCTGTATAAACATGGAAATATTTACACTGCTATCTGTATAAACATGGAAATATCTACACCGTTATCTGTAAAAATATGGAAATATCTAAACCACTATCTCTATAAACATGGAAATATCTACACTGCTATCTCTATAAACATGGGAATATCTACAATGCCATCTGTAAAAACATGGAAATATCTATACAGTTATCTGTATAAACATGGAAATATCTACAATGCCGTCTGTATACACATGGAAATACCTACAATGCCGTCTGTATACACATGGAAATACCTACACGGCAATCTGTGTATAGATGGAAACAACAACACCGCCCTCTGTACAAACATGGAAATATCTACACCGCTATCTGTATAAACGTGGAGATATCTACACTGCGGTCTGTATAAACATGGAAATTTCTACACCGGTATCTGTATGAACATGGAAATATCTACACCACGATCTGTATAAGCATGGAAATATTTACACCGCTATCTGTATAAACATGGAAATATCTACACCGCTATCTCTATAAACATGGAAATATCTACAAAGCCATCTGTATAAACATGGAAATACCTACACAGTCATGTGTAGGAACATGGAAAAATCTACACTGCCATCTGTATAAACATGGAAATATCTACAGAACCCTCTGTATAAATATTGAAATATCTGCATAGGCATCTGTATAAACATGGAAATATCTGCACCGCTATCTGTATAAACATGGAAATACCTACACCGATGTCTCTATTAACATGGAAACATGTACACCGCTATGTGTATAAACATGGAAATATCTCCACTGCTGTCTGTATAAACATGGAAATATCTACACGGCGATCTGTATAAACATGGAAATATCTACACCGCTATCTGTGTAAACATGGAAATATCTACACAGCTATCTCTATAAACATGGAAATACCAACACCGCCATCTGTATAAACATGGAAATAACTACAAAGTCATCTGTATAAACAAGGAAATATCTACACAGCCATCTGTACATACATGGAAATATCTACACAGCCATCTGTATAAACATGGAAATATCTACACAGCCATCTGTATATACATGGAAATATCTACACCGCTATCTGTATAAACATGGAAATATCTACACCGCCTTCTACATATCCATGGAAATATCTGCGCCGCCTTCTGTATAAACATGGAAATATCTACACTGCTATCTCTATAAACCTGGAAATATCTACACCGTGATCTGTAAAAACATTGAAATATCTCCACAGCTATCTGTATAAACATGGAAATATCTCCACCACTATCTGTATAAACATGGAAATATATACACCGCTATCTGTATAAATATGGAAATATCTACACCGCTATCTGTATAAATATGGAAATATCTACACCGCTATCTGTATAAATATGGAAATATCTACAACGCTATCTGTGTAAACATGGAAAAACCTCCACAGTTTTCTGTGTAAACATGGAAATATCTACACCGCTATCTGTGTAAAAATGGAAATATCTTCACCGCAATCTGTGCAAAGATGGAAATATCTACACCGCTATCTGTGTAAACATGGAAATATCAACACCGCTATCTGTATAAACATGGAAATATCCACACCGCTATCTGTATAAACAGGGAAATATCTACACCGCCATCTCTATAAACATGGAAATATCTCCACTGCTATCTGTATAAACATGGAAATAGCCACACAGCTATCTGTATAAACAATGAAATATCTACATCGCCATGTGTAAAAATATGAAAATGTCTTCACAGTCATCTGTATAAACATGGAAATATCTACAGCTCCATCTGTATAAACATGGAAATATCTACACTGCCATCTGTATACACATGTAAATATCTACACAGCCATCTGCATAAACATGGAAATACCTACACTGTTATCTCTATAAACCTGGAAATACCTACAATGCAATTTGTATAAACATGGAAATAACTGCACTGCTATCTGTATAAACAGGGAAATATCTACACCGCTCTCTGTATAAACTTGGAAATATCTACACCGCCATCTGTATAAATAAGGCAATATCTCCACCGCTATCTGTATAAACATGGAAATAGCTCCACCGCTATCTGTATAAACATGGAAATATCTACACCACTATCTCAATAAACATGGAAATATCTTCACCGCTATCTGTATAAACATGGAAATACCTACACTGCTATCTGTATAAACATGGAAATATCTACATCGCTATCTGTATAAACTTGGAAATATCTCCACCGCTATCTCTATAAACAAGGAAATATCTACACCTGCATCAGTATAAACATGGGAAAACTACACTGCCATCTGTATACACATGGAAATATCTACACAGCCATCAGTATATAAATGGAAATATCTACACCGCAATCTCTGTAAACGTGGAAATATGTTCACCGCTATTGGTATAAACATGCAAATATCTACACTGCTATCTGCATAAACATGGAAATATCTACACCGCTATCTGTATAAACATGGAAATATCTACAGCGCTCTCTGTATAAATATGGAAATATCTACACCGCTCTCTCTATAAACATGGAAATGTCTACACCGCTATCTGTATAAACATGGAAACATCTACATGGCTATCTTCATAAACATGGAAATATCTACACGGCTATCTGTACAAGCTTGGAAATATGGACAGTGCTATCTGTATAAACATGAAAATATCTACACCGCGATCTGTATAAACATGGAAATATCTCCACAGCTATCTGTATAAACATGGAAATATCTCCACCACTATCTGTATAAACATGGAAATATCTCCACCGCTATCTGTATAAATATGGAAATATCTACACCGCTATCTGTATAAATATGGAAATATCTACACCGCTATCTGTATAAATATGGAAATATCTACAACCCTATCTGTGTAAACATGGAAAAACCTACACAGCTTTCTGTGTAAACATGGAAATATCTACACGGCTATCTGTGTAAAAATGGAAATACCTACACCGCAATCTGTGCAAAGATGGAAATATCTACACCGCTATCTGTGTAAACATGGAAATATCAACACCGCTATCTGTATAAACACGGAAATATCCACACTGCTATCTGTATAAACAGGGAAATATCTACACCGCCATCTCTATAAACATGTAAATATCTCCACTGCTATCTGTATAAATAAGGAAATAGCCACACAGCTATCTGTATAAACAATGAAATATCTACACCGCCATGTGTAAAAATATGAAAATATCTTCACAGTCATCTGTATAAACATGGAAATATCTACAGCTCCATCTGTATAAACATGGAAATATCTACACTGCCATCTGTATACACATGTAAATATCTACACAGCCATCTGTATAAACATGGAAATACCTACACTGTTATCTCTATAAACCTGGAAATAACTACAATGCAATTTGTATAAACATGGAAATAACTGCACTGCTATCTGTATAAACAGGGAAATATCTACACCGCTCTCTGTATAAACTTGGAAATATCTACACCGCCATCTGTATAAATAAGGCAATATCTCCACCGCAATCTGTATAAACATGGAAATAGCTCCACCGCTATCTGTATAAACATGGAAATATCTACACCACTATCTCAATAAACATGGAAATATCTTCACCGCTATCTGTATAAGCATGGAAATACCTACACTGCTATCAGTATAAACATGGAAATATCTACATCGCTATCTGTATAAACTTGGAAATATCTCCACCGCTATCTCTATAAACAAGGAAATATCTATACCTCCATCAGTATAAATATGGGACATCTACACTGCGATCTGTATACACATGGAAATATCTATACAGCCATCAGTATATAAATGGAAATATCTACACCGCAATCTCTGTAAACGTGGAAATATGTTCACCGCTATTGGTATAAACATGCAAATATCTACACTGCTATCTGCATAAACATGGAAATATCTACACCGCTCTCTGTAGAAACATGGAAATATCTACAGCGCTCTCTCTATAAATATGGAAATATCTACAGCGCTCTCTCTATAAATATGGAAATATCTACACCACTCTCTCTATAAACATGGAAATGTCTACACCGCTATGTGTATAAACATGGAAACATCTACATGGCTATCTTCATAAACATGGAAATATCTACACGGCTATCTGTACAAGCTTGGCAATATGGACAGTGCTATCTGTATAAACATGAAAATATCTACAACGCGATCTGTATAAACATGGAAATTACTCCACAGCTATCTGTATAAACATGGAAATATCTCCACCACTATCTGTATAAACATGGAAATATATACACCGCTATCTGTATAAACATGGAAATATCCACACCGCTATCTGTATAAACAGGGAAATATCTACACCGCCATCTCTATAAACATGGAAATATCTCCACTGCTATCTGTATAAACATGGAAATAGCCACACAGCTATCTGTATAAACAATGAAATATCTACACCGCCATGTGTAAAAATATGAAAATATCTTCACAGTCATCTGTATAAACATGGAAATATCTACAGCTCCATCTGTATAAACATGGAAATATCTACACTGCCATCTGTATACACATGTAAATATCTACACAGCCATCTGTATAAACATGGAATTACCTACACTGTTATCTCTATAAACCTGGAAACACCTACAATGCAATTTGTATAAACATGGAAATAACTGCACTGCCATCTGTATAAACAGGGAAATATCTACACCGCTCTCTGTATAAACTTGGAAATATCTACACCGCCATCTGTATAAATAAGGCAATATCTCCACCGCTATCTGTATAAACATGGAAATAGCTCCACCGCTATCTGTATAAACATGGAAATATCTACACCACTATCTCAATAAACATGGAAATATCTTCACCGCTGTCTGTATAGACATGGAAATACCTACACTGCTATCTGTATAAACATCGAAATATCTACATCGCTATCTGTATAAACTTGGAAATATCTCCACCGCTATCTCTATAAACAAGGAAATATCTACACCTCCATCAGTATAAACATGGGAAATCTACACTGCCATCTGTATACACATGGAAATATCTACACAGCCATCAGTATATAAATGGAAATATCTACACCGCAATCTCTGTAAACGTGGAAATATGTTCACCGCTATTGGTATAAACATGCAAATATCTACACTGCTATCTGCATAAACATGGAAATATCTACACCGCTATCTGTATAAACATGGAAATATCTACAGCGCTCTCTCTATAAATATGGAAATATCTACACCGCTCTCTCTATAAACATGGAAATGTCTACACCTCTATGTGTATAAACATGGAAACATCTACATGGCTATCTTCATAAACATGGAAATATCTACACGGCTATCTGTACAATCTTGGAAATATGGACAGTGCTATCTGTATAAACTTGAAAATATCTACACCGCGATCTGTATAAACATGGAAATATCTCCACAGCTATCTGTATAAACATGGAAATATCTCCACCACTATCTGTATAAACATGGAAATATATACACCGCTATCTGTATAAATATGGAAATATCTACACCGCTATCTGTATAAATATGGAAATATCTACACCGCTATCTGTATAAATATGGAAATATCTACAACGCTATCTGTGTAAACATGGAAAAACCTCCACAGCTTTCTGTGTAAACATGGAAATATCTACACCGCCATCTGTGTAAAAATGGAAATATCTTCACCGCAATCTGTGCAAAGATGGAAATATCTACACCGCTATCTGTGTAAACATGGAAATATCAACACCGCTATCTGTATAAACATGGAAATATCCAAACCGCTATCTGTATAAACAGGGAAATATCTACACCGCCATCTCTATAAACATGGAAATATCTCCACTGCTATCTGTATAAACAGGGAAATAGCCACACAGCTATCAGTATAAACAATGAAATATCTACACCACCATGTGTAAAAATATGAAAATATCTTCACAGTCATCTGTATAAACATGGAAATATCTACAGCTCCATCTGTATAAATATGGAAAATTCTACACTGCCATCTGTATACACATGTAAATATCTACACAGCCATCTGTATAAACATGGAAATACCTACACTGTTATCTCTATAAAGCTGGAAATACCTACAATGCAATTTGTATAAACATGGAAATAACTGCACTGCTATCTGTATAAACAGGGAAATATCTACACCGCTCTCTGTATAAACTTGGAAATATCTACACCGCCATCTGTATAAATAAGGCAATATCTCCACCGCTTTCTGTATAAACATGGAAATATCTCCACCGCTATCTGTATAAAAATGGAAATATCTACACAACTATCTCAATAAACATGGAAATACCTTCACCGCTATCCGTATAAACATGGAAATACCTACACTGCTATCTGTATAAACATGGAAATATCTACATCGCTATCTGTATAAACTTTTAAATATCTCCACCGCTATCTCTATAAACAAGGAAATATCTACACCTCCAACAGTATAAACATGGGAAATCTACACTGCCATCTGTATACACATGGAAATATCTACACAGCCATCAGTATATAAATGGAAATATCTACACCGCAATCTCTGTAAACGTGGAAATATGTTCACCGCTATTGGTATAAACATGCAAATATCTACACTGCTATCTGCATAAACATGGAAATATCTACACCGCTATCTGTATAAACATGGAAATATCTACAGCGCTCTCTCTATAAATATGGAAATATGTACACCGATCTCTCCATAAACATGGAAATGTCTACACCGCTATGTGTATAAACATGGACACATCTACATGGCTATCTTCATAAACATGGAAATATCTACATGGCTATCTGTACAAGCTTGGAAATATGGACAGTGCTATCTGTATAAACATGAAAATATCTACACCGCGATCTGTATAAACATGGAAATATCTCCACAGCTATCTGTATAAACATGGAAATATCTCCACCACTATCTGTATAAACATGGAAATATATACACTGCTATCTTTATAAATATGGAAATATCTACACCGATATCTGTATAAATATGGAAATATCTACACCGCTATCTGTATAAATATGGAAATATCTACAACGCTATCTGTGTAAACATGGAAATACCTACACAGCTTTCTGTGTAAACATGGAAATATCTACACCGCTATCTGTGTAAAAATGGAAATATCTACACCGCTATCTGTGTAAAGATGGAAATATCTTCACCGCAATCTGTGCAAAGATCGAAATATCTACACCGCTATCTGTGTAAACATGGAAATATCAACACCGCTATCTGTATAAACATGGAAATATCCACACCGCTATCTGTATAAACAGGGAAATATCTACACCGCCTTCTCTATAAACATGGAAATATCTCCACTGCTATCTGTATAAACATGGAAATAGCCACACAGCTATCTGTATAAACAATGAAATATCTACACCGCCATGTGTAAAAATATGAAAATATCTTCACAGTCATCTGTATAAACATGGAAATATCTACAGCTCCATCTGTATAAACATGGAAATATCTACACTGCCATCTGTATACACATGTAAATATCTACACAGCCATCTGTATAAACATGGAAATACCTACACTGTTATCTCTATAAACCTGGAAATACCTACAATGCAATTTGTATAAACATGGAAATAACTGCACTGCTATCTGTATAAACAGGGAAATATCTACACCGCTCTCTGTATAAACTTGGAAATATCTACACCGCCATCTGTATAAATAAGGCAATATCTCCACCGCTATCTGTATAAACATGGAAATAGCTCCACCGCTATCTGTATAAACATGGAAATATCTACACCACTATCTCAATTAACGTGGAAATAACTTCACGGCTATCTGTATAAACATGGAAATACCTACACTGCTATCTGTATAAACATGGAAATATCTACATCGCTATCTGTATAAACTTGGAAATATCTCCACCGCTATCTCTATAAACAAGGAAATATCTACACCTCCATCAGTATAAACATGGGAAATCTACACTGCCATCTGTATACACATGGAAATATCTACACAGCCATCAGTATATAAATGGAAATATCTACACCGCAATCTCTGTAAACGTGGAAATATGTTCACCGCTATTGGTATAAACATGCAAATATCTACACTGCTATCTGCATAAACATGGAAATATCTACACCGCTATCTGTATAAACATGGAAATATCTACAGCGCTCTCTCTATAAATATGGAAATATCTACACCGCTCTCTCTATAAACATGGAAATGTCTACACCGCTATCTGTATAAACATGGAAACATCTACATGGCTATCTTCATAAACATGGAAATATCTACACGGCTATCTGTACAAGCTTGGAAATATGGACAGTGCTATCTGTATAAACATGAAAATATCTACACCGCGATCTGTATAAACATGGAAATATCTCCACAGCTATCTGTATAAACATGGAAATATCTCCACCACTATGTGTATAAACATGGAAATATATACACCGCTATCTGTATAAATATGGAAATATCTACACCGCTATCTGTATAAATATGGAAATACCTACAACGCTATCTGTGTAAACATGGAAAAACCTACACAGCTTTCTGTGTAAACATGGAAATATCTACACCGCTATCTGTGTAAAATGGAAATATCTTCACCGCAATCTGTGCAAAGATGGAAATATCTACACGGCTATCTGTGTAAACATGGAAATATCAACACCGCTATCTGTATAAACATGGAAATATCCACACCGCTATCTGTATAAACAGGGAAATATCTACACCGCCATCTCTATAAACATGGAAATATCTCCACTGCTATCTGTATAAACATGGAAATAGCCAGACAGCTATCTGTATAAACAATGAAATATCTACACCGCCATGTGTAAAAATATGAAAATACCTTCACAGTCATCTGTATAAACATGGAAATATCTACAGCTCCATCTGTATAAACATGGAAATATCTACACTGCCATCTGTATACACATGTAAATATCTACACAGCCATCTGTATAAACATGAAAATACCTACACTGTTATCTCTATAAACCTGGAAATACCTACAATGCAATTTGTATAAACATGGAAATAACTGCACTGCTATCTGTATAAACAGGGAAATATCTACACCGCTCTCTGTATAAACTTGGAAATATCTACACCGCCATCTGTATAAATAAGGCAATATCTCCACCGCTTTCTGTATAAACATGGAAATATCTCCACCGCTATCTGTATAAACATGGAAATATCTACACCACTATCACAATAAACATGGAAATATCTTCACCGCTATCTGTATAAACATGGAAATACCTACACTGCTAGCTGTATAAACATGGAAATATCTACATCGCTATCTGTACAAACTTGGAAATATCTCCACCGCTATCTCTATAAACAAGTTAATATCTTCACCTCCATCAGTATAAACATGGGAAATCTACACTGTCATCTGTATACACATGGAAATATCTACACAGCCATCAGTATATAAATGGAAATATCTACACCGCAATCTCTGTAAACGTGGAAATATGTTCACCGCTATTGGTATAAACATGCAAATATCTACACTGCTATCTGCATAAACATGGAAATATCTACACCGCTATCTGTATAAACATGGAAATATCTACAGCGCTCTCTCTATAAATATGGAAATATCTACAGCGCTCTCTCTATAAATATGGAAATATCTACACCGCCCTCTCTATAAAAATGGAAATGTCTACACCGCTATGTGTATAAACATGGAAATATCTACATGGCTATCTTCATAAACATGGAAATATCTACACGGCTATCTGTACAAGCTTGGAAATATGGACAGTGCTATCTGTATAAACATGAAAATATCTACACCACGATCTGTATAAACATGGAAATATCTCCACAGCTTTCTGTATAAACATGGAAATATCTCCACCACTATCTGTATAAACATGGAAATATATACACCGCTATCTGTATAAATATGGAAATATCTACACCGCTATCTGTATAAATATGGAAATACCTACACTGCTATCTGTATAAATATGGAAATACCTACAACGCTATCTGTGTAAACATGGAAAAACATACACAGCTTTCTGTGTAAACATGGAAATATCTACACCGCTATCTGTGTAAAAATGGAAATATCTACACCGCAATCTGTGCAAAGATGGAAATATCTACACCGCTATCTGTGTAAACATGGAAATATCAACACCGCTATCTGTATAAACACGGAAATATCCACACCGCTATCTGTATAAACAGGGAAATATCTACACCGCCATCTCTATAAACGTGGAATTATCTCCACTGCTATCTGTATAAACATGCAAATAGCCACACAGCTATCTGTATAAACTATGAAATATCTACACCGCCATGTGTAAAAATATGAAAATATCTTCACAGTCATCTGTATAAACATGGAAATATCTACAGCTCCATCTGTATAAACATGGAAATATCTACACTGCCATCTGTATACACATGGAAATATCTACACAGCCATCTGTATAAACATGGAAATACCTACACTGTTATCTCTATAAACATGGAAATACCTACAATGCAATTTGTATAAACATGGAAATAACTGCACTGCTATCTGTATAAACAGGGAAATATCTACTCCGCTCTCTGTATAAACTTGGAAATATCTACACCGCCATCTGTATAAATAAGGCAATATCTCCACCGCTATCTGTATAAACATGGAAATAGCTCCACCGCTATCTGTATAAACATGGAAATATCTACACCACTATCTCAATAAACATGGAAATATCTTCACCGCTATCTGTATAAACATGGAAATACCTACACTGCTATCTGTATAAACATCGAAATATCTACATCGCTATGTCTATAAACTTGGAAATATCTCCACCGCTATCTCTATAAAGAAGGAAATATCTACACCTCCATCAGTATAAACATGGGAAATCTACACTGCCATCTGTATACACATGGAAATATCTACACAGCCATCAGTATAGAAATGGAAATATCTACACCGCAATCTCTGTAAACGTGGAAATACGTTCACCGCTATTGGTATAAACATGCAAATATCAACATTGCTATCTGCATAAGCATGGAAATATCTACACCGCTATCTGTATAAACATGGAAATATCTACAGCGCTCTCTCTATAAATATGGAAATATCTACACCGCTCTCTCTATAAACATGGAAATGTCTACACCGCTATGTGTATAAACATGTAAACATCTACATGGCTATCTTCATAAACATGGAAATATCTACAAGGCTATCTGTACAAGCTTGGAAATATGGACAGTGCTATCTGTATAAACATGAAAATATCTACACTGCCATCTGTATAAACATGGAAATATCTCCACAGCTATGTGTATAAACATGGAAATATCTCCACCACTATCTGTATAAACATGGAAATATATACACCGCTATCTATATAAATATGGACATATCTGCACCGCTATCTGTATAAATATGGAAATATCTACACCGCTATCTGTATAAATATGGAAATACCTACAACGCTATCTGTGTAAACATGGAAAAATCTACACAGCTTTCTGTGTAAACATGGAAATATCTTCACCGCTATCTGTGTAAAAATGGAAATATCTACACCGCAATCTGTGCAAAGATGGAAATATCAACACCGCTATCTGTGTAAACATGGAAATATCCACACCGCTATCTGTATAAACAGGGAAATATCTACACCGCCATCTCTATAAACATGGAATTATCTCCACTGCTATCTGTATAAACATGGAAATAGCCACACAGCTATCTGTATAAACAATGAAATATCTACACCGCCATGTGTAAAAATATGAAAATATCTTCACAGTCATCTGTATAAACATGGAAATATCTACAGCTCCATCTGTATAAACATGGAAATATCTACACTGCCATCTGTATACACATGTAAATATCTACACAGCCATCTGTATAAACATGGAAATACCTACACTGTTATCTCTATAAACCTGGAAATACCTACAATGCAATTTGTATAAACATGGAAATAACTGCACTGCTATCTGTATAAACAGGGAAATATCTACACCGCTCTCTGTATAAACTTGGAAATATCTACACCGCCATCTGTATAAATAAGGCAATATCTCCACCGCTCTCTGTATAAACATGGAAATAGCTCCACCGCTATCTGTATAAACATGGAAATATCTACACCACTATCTCAATAAACATGGAAATAACTTCACGGCTATCTGTATAAACATGGAAATACCTACACTGCTATCTGTATAAACATGGAAATATCTACATCGCTATCTGTATAAACTTGGAAATATCTCCACCGCTATCTCTATAAACAAGGAAATATCTACACCTCCATCAGTATAAACATGGGAATTCTACACTGCCATCTGTATACACATGGAAATATCTACACAGCCATCAGTACATAAATGGAAATATCTACACCGCAATCTCTGTAAACGTGGAAATATGTTCACCGCTATTGGAATAAACATGCAAATATCTACACCGCTATCTGCATAAACATGGAAATATCTACACCGCTATCTGTATAAACATGGAAATATCTACAGCGCTCTCTCTATAAATATGGAAATATCTACACCGCTCTCTCTATAAACATGGAAATGTCTACACCGCTATCTGTATAAACATGGAAACATCTACATGGCTATCTTCATAAACATGGAAGTATCTACATGGCTATCTGTACAAGCTTGGAAATATGGACAGTGCTATCTGTATAAACATGAAAATATCTACACCGCGATCTGTATAAACATGGAAATATCTCCACAGCTATCTGTATAAACATGGAAATATCTCCACCACTATCTGTATAAACATGGAAATATATACACCGCTATCTGTATACATATGGAAATATCTACACCGCTATCTGTATAAATATGGAAATATCTACACCGCTCTCCGTATAAACTTGGAAATATCTACACCGCCATCTGTATAAATAAGGCAATATCTCCACCGCTATCAGTATAAACATGGAAATAGCTCCACCGCTATCTGTATAAACATGGAAATATCTACACCACTATCTCAATAAACATGGAAATATCTTCACGGCTATCTGTATAAACATGGAAATACCTACACTGCTATCTGTATAAACATCGAAATATCTACATCGCTATCTGTATAAACTTGGAAATATCTCCACCGCTATCTCTATAAACAAGGAAATATCTACACCTCCATCAGTATAAACATGGGAAATCTACACTGCCATCTGTATACACATGGAAATATCTACACAGCCATCAGTATAGAAATGGAAATGTCTACACCGCAATCTCTGTAAACGTGGAAATATGTTCACCGCTATTGGTATAAACATGCAAATATCTACACCGCTATCTGCATAAACATGGAAATATCTACACCGCTATCTGTATAAACATGGAAATATCTACAGCGCTCTCTCTATAAATATGGAAATATCTACACCGCTCTCTCTATAAACATGGAAATGTCTACACCGCTATCTGTATAAACATGGAAACATCTACATGGCTATCTTCATAAACATGGAAATATCTACACGGCTATCTGTACAAGCTTGGAAATATGGACAGTGCTATCTGTATAAACATGAAAATATCTACACCACGATCTGTATAAACATGGAAATATCTCCACAGCTATCTGTATAAACATGGAAATATCTCCACCACTAACTGTATAAACATGGAAATATATACACCGCTATCTGTATAAATATGGAAATATCTGCACCGCTATCTGTATAAATATGGAAATATCTACACCGCTATCTGTATAAATATGGAAATATCTACAACGCTATCTGTGTAAACATGGAAAAACCTACACAGCTTTCTGTGTAAACATGGAAATATCTACACCGCTATCTGTGTAAAAATGGAAATATCTACACTGCAATCTGTGCAAAGATGGAAATATCTACACCGCTATCTCTGTAAACATGGAAATATCCACACCGCTATCTGTATAAACAGGGAAATATCTACAACGCCATCTCTATAAACATGGAATTATCTCCACTGCTATCTGTATAAACATGGAAATAGCCACACAGCTATCTGTATAAACAATGAAATATCTACACCGCCATGTGTAAAAATATGAAAATATCTTCACAGTCATCTGTATAAACATGGAAATATCTACAGCTCCATCTGTATAAACATGGAAATATCTACACTGCCATCTGTATACACATGTAAATATCTACACAGCCATCTGTATAAACATGGAAATACCTACACTGTTATCTCTATAAACCTGGGAATACCTACAATGCAATTTGTATAAACATGGAAATAACTGCACTGCTATCTGTATAAACAGGGAAATATCTACACCGCTCTGTGTATAAACTTGGAAATATCTACACCGCCATCTGTATAAATAAGGCAATATCTCCACCGCTATCTGTATAAACATGGAAATAGCTCCACCGCTATCTGTATAAACATGGAAATATCTACACCACTATCTCAATAAACATGGAAATATCTTCACGGCTATCTGTATAAACATGGAAATACCTACACTGCTATCTGTATAAACATCGAAATATCTACATCGCTATCTGTATAAACTTGGAAATATCTCCACCGCTATCTCTATAAACAAGGAAATATCTACACCTCCATCAGTATAAACATGGGAAATCTACACTGCCATCTGTATACACATGGAAATATCTACACAGCCATCAGTATAGAAATGGAAATGTCTACACCGCAATCTCTGTAAACGTGGAAATATGTTCACCGCTATTGGTATAAACATGCAAATATCTACACCGCTATCTGCATAAACATGGAAATATCTACACCGCTATCTGTATAAACATGGAAATATCTACAGCGCTCTCTCTATAAATATGGAAATATCTACACCGCTCTCTCTATAAACATGGAAATGTCTACACCGCTATCTGTATAAACATGGAAACATCTACATGGCTATCTTCATAAACATGGAAATATCTACACGGCTATCTGTACAAGCTTGGAAATATGGACAGTGCTATCTGTATAAACATGAAAATATCTACACCACGATCTGTATAAACATGGAAATATCTCCACAGCTATCTGTATAAACATGGAAATATCTCCACCACTAACTGTATAAACATGGAAATATATACACCGCTATCTGTATAAATATGGAAATATCTGCACCGCTATCTGTATAAATATGGAAATATCTACACCGCTATCTGTATAAATATGGAAATATCTACAACGCTATCTGTGTAAACATGGAAAAACCTACACAGCTTTCTGTGTAAACATGGAAATATCTACACCGCTATCTGTGTAAAAATGGAAATATCTACACTGCAATCTGTGCAAAGATGGAAATATCTACACCGCTATCTGTGTAAACATGGAAATATCCACACCGCTATCTGTATAAACAGGGAAATATCTACACCGCCATCTCTATAAACATGGAATTATCTCCACTGCTATCTGTATAAACATGGAAATAGCCACACAGCTATCTGTATAAACAATGAAATATCTACACCGCCATGTGTAAAAATATGAAAATATCTTCACAGTCATCTGTATAAACATGGAAATATCTACAGCTCCATCTGTATAAACATGGAAATATCTACACTGCCATCTGTATACACATGTAAATATCTACACAGCCATCTGTATAAACATGGAAATACCTACACTGTTATCTCTATAAACCTGGGAATACCTACAATGCAATTTGTATAAACATGGAAATAACTGCACTGCTATCTGTATAAACAGGGAAATATCTACACCGCTCTGTGTATAAACTTGGAAATATCTACACCGCCATCTGTATAAATAAGGCAATATCTCCACCGCTATCTGTATAAACATGGAAATAGCTCCACCGCTATCTGTATAAACATGGAAATATCTACACCACTATCTCAATAAACATGGAAATAACTTCACGGCTATCTGTATAAACATGGAAATACCTACACTGCTATCTGTATAAACATGGAAATATCTACATCGCTATCTGTATAAACTTGGAAATATCTCCACCGCTATCTCTATAAACAAGGAAATATCTACACCTCCATCAGTATAAACATGGGAAATCTACACTGCCATCTGTATACACATGGAAATGTCTACACAGCCATCAGTATATAAATGGAAATATCTACACCGCAATCTCTGTAAACGTGGAAATATGTTCACCGCTATTGGAATAAACATGCAAATATCTACACCGCTATCTGCATAAACATGGAAATATCTACACCACTAAATGTATAAACATGGAAATATCTTCAGCGCTTTCTCTATAAATATGGAAATATCTACACCGCTCTCTCTATAAACATGGAAATGTCTACACCGCTATCTGTATAAACATGAAAACATCTACATGGCTATCTTCATAAACATGGAAGTATCTACATGGCTATCTGTACAAGCTTGGAAATATGGACAGTGCTATCTGTATAAACATGAAAATATCTACACCGCGATCTGTATAAACATGGAAATATCTCCACAGATATCTGCATAAACATGGAAATATCTCCACCACTATCTGTATAAACATGGAAATATATACACCGCTATCTGTATAAATATGGAAATATCTACACCGCTATCTGTATAAATATGGAAATATCTACACCGCTCTCTGTATAAACTTGGAAATATCTACACCGCCATCTGTATAAATAAGGCAATATCTCCACCGCTATCTGTAGAAACATGGAAATAGCTCCACCGCTATCTGTATAAACATGGAAATATCTACACCACTATCTCAATAAACATGGAAATATCTTCACCGTTATCTGTATAAACATGGAAATACCTACACTGCTATCTGTATAAACATCGAAATATCTACATCGCTATCTGTATAAACTTGGAAATATCTCCACCGCTATCTCTATAAACAAGGAAATATCTACACCTCCATCATTATAAACATGGGAAATCTACACTGCCATCTGTATACACATGGAAATATCTACACAGCCATCAGTATATAAATGGAAATGTCTACACCGCAATCTCTGTAAACGTGGAAATATGTTCACCACTATTGGTATAAACATGCAAATATCTACACCGCTATCTGCATAAACATGGAATTATCTACACCGCTATCTGTATAAACATGGAAATATCTACAGCGCTCTCTCTATAAATATGGAAATATCTACACCCCTCTCTCTATAAACATGGAAATGTCTACACCGCTATCTGTATAAACATGGAAACATCTACATGGCTATCTTCATAAACATGGAAATATCTACACGGCTATCTGTACAAGCTTGGAAATATGGACAGTGCTATCTGTATAAACATGAAAATATCTACACCACGATCTGTATAAACATGGAAATATCTCCACAGCTATCTGTATAAACATGGAAATATCTCCACCACTATCTGTATAAACATGGAAATACCTACACTGCTATCTGTATAAACATGGAAATATCTCCACAGCTATCTGTATAAACATGGAAATATCTACACCGCTCTCTCTATAAACATGGAAATGTCTACACCGCTATCTGTATAAACATGGAAACATCTACATGGCTATCTTCATAAACATGGAAATATCTACACGGCTATCTGTACAAGCTTGGAAATATGGACAGTGCTATCTGTATAAAAATGAAAATATCTTCACCGCGATCTGTATAAACATGGAAATATCTCCACCACTATCTGTATAAACATGGAAATATATACACCGCTATCTGTATAAATATGGAAATATCTGCACCGCTATCTGTATAAATATGGAAATATCTACACCGCTATCTGTATAAATATGGAAATATCAACAACGCTATCTGTGTAAACATGGAAAAACCTCCACAGCTTTCTGTGTAAACATGGAAATATCTACACCGCTATCTGTGTAAACATGGAAATACCTACACCGCAATCTGTGCAAAGATGGAAATATCTACACCGCTATCTGTGTAAACATGGAAATATCAACACCGCTATCTGTATAAACACGGAAATATCCACACCGCTGTCTGTATAAACAGGGAAATATCTACACAGCCATCTCTATAAACATGGAAATATCTCCACTGCTATCTGTATAAACATGGAAATAGCCACACAGCTATCTGTATAAACAATGAGATATCTACACCGCCATGTGTAAAAATATGAAAATATCTTCACAGTCATCTTTATAAACATGGAAATATCTACAGCTCCATCTGTATAAACATGGAAATATCTACACTGCCATCTGTATACACATGGAAATATCTACACAGCCATCTGTATAAACATGGAAATACCTACAATGTTATCTCTATAAACCTGGAAATACCTACAATGCAATTTGTATAAACATGGAAATAACTGCACTGCTATCTGTATAAACAGGGAAATATCTACACCGCTCTCTGTATAAAGTTGGAAATATCTACACCGCCATCTGTATAAATAAGGCAATATCTCCACCGCTATCTGTATAAACATGGAAGTAGCTCCACCGCCATCTGTATAAACATGGAAATATCTACACCACTATCTCAATAAACATGGAAATATCTTCACCGCTACCTGTATAAACATGGAAATACCTACACTGCTATCTGTATAAACATGGAAATATCTACATCGATATCTGTATAAACTTGGAAATATCTCCACCGCTATCTCTGTAAACAAGGAAATATCTACACCCCCATCAGTATAAACATGGGAAATCTACACTGCCATCTGTATACACATGGAAATATCTACACAGCCATCAGTATATAAATGGAAATATCTACACCGCAATCTCTGTAAACGTGGAAATATGTTCACCGCTATTGGTATAAACATGCAAATATCTACCCCGCTATCTGCATAAACATGGAAATACCTACACTGCTATCTGTATAAACATGGAAATATCTCCACAGCTATCTGTATAAACATGGAAATATCTACACCGCTCTCTCTATAAACATGGAAATGTCTACACCGCTATCTGTATAAACATGGAAACATCTACATGGCTATCTTCATAAACATGGAAATATCTACACGGCTATCTGTACAAGCTTGGAAATATGGACAGTGCTATCTGTATAAACATGAAAATATCTTCACCGCGATCTGTATAAACATGGAAATATCTCCACCACTATCTGTATAAACATGGAAATATATACACCGCTATCTGTATAAATATGGAAATATCTGCACCGCTATCTGTATAAATATGGAAATATCTACACCGCTATCTGTATAAATATGGAAATATCAACAACGCTATCTGTGTAAACATGGAAAAACCTCCACAGCTTTCTGTGTAAACATGGAAATATCTACACCGCTATCTGTGTAATAATGGAAATATCTTCACCGCAATCTGTGCAAAGATGGAAATATCTACACCGCTATCTGTGTAAACATGGAAATATCAACACCGCTATCTGTATAAACACGGAAATATCCACACCGCTGTCTGTATAAACAGGGAAATATCTACACAGCCATCTCTATAAACATGGAAATATCTCCACTGCTATCTGTATAAACATGGAAATAGCCACACAGCTATCTGTATAAACAATGAGATATCTACACCGCCATGTGTAAAAATATGAAAATATCTTCACAGTCATCTGTATAAACATGGAAATATCTACAGCTCCATCTGTATAAACATGGAAATATCTACACTGCCATCTGTATACACATGGAAATATCTACACAGCCATCTGTATAAACATGGAAATACCTACAATGTTATCTCTATAAACCTGGAAATACCTACAATGCAATTTGTATAAACATGGAAATAACTGCACTGCTATCTGTATAAACAGGGAAATATCTACACCGCTCTCTGTATAAACTTGGAAATATCTACACCGCCATCTGTATAAATAAGGCAATATCTCCACCGCTATCTGTACAAACATGGAAATAGCTCCACCGCTATCTGTATAAACATGGAAATATCTACACCACTATCTCAATAAACATGGAAATATCTTCACCGCTATCTGTATAAACATGGAAATACCTACACTGCTATCTGTATAAACATGGAAATATCTACATCGCTATCTGTATAAACTTGGAAATATCTCCACCGCTATCTCTATAAACAAGGAAATATCTACACCTCCATCAGTATAAACATGGGAAATCTACACTGCCATCTGTATACACATGGAAATATCTACACAGCCATCAGTATAGAAATGGAAATGTCTACACCGCAATCTCTGTAAACGTGGAAATATGTTCACCGCTTTTGGTATAAACATGCAAATATCTACACCGCTATCTGCATAAACATGGAAATATCTACACCGCTATCTGTATAAACATGGAAATATCTACAGCGCTCTCTCTATAAATATGGAAATATCTACACCGCTCTCTCTATAAACATGGAAATGTCTACACCGCTATCTGTATAAACATGGAAACATCTACATGGCTATCTTCATAAACATGGAAATATCTACACGGCTATCTGTACAAGCTTGGAAATATGGACAGTGCTATCTGTATAAACATGAAAATATCTTCACCGCGATCTGTATAAACATGGAAATATCTCCACCACTATCTGTATAAACATGGAAATATATACACCGCTATCTGTATAAATATGGAAATATCTGCACCGCTATCTGTATAAATATGGAAATATCTACACCGCTATCTGTATAAATATGGAAATATCAACAACGCTATCTGTGTAAACATGGAAAAACCTCCACAGCTTTCTGTGTAAACATGGAAATATCTACACCGCTATCTGTGTAATAATGGAAATATCTTCACCGCAATCTGTGCAAAGATGGAAATATCTACACCGCTATCTGTGTAAACATGGAAATATCAACACCGCTATCTGTATAAACACGGAAATATCCACACCGCTGTCTGTATAAACAGGGAAATATCTACACAGCCATCTCTATAAACATGGAAATATCTCCACTGCTATCTGTATAAACATGGAAATAGCCACACAGCTATCTGTATAAACAATGAAATATCTACACCGCCATGTGTAAAAATATGAAAATATCTTCACAGTCATCTGTATAAACATGGAAATATCTACAGCTCCATCTGTATAAACATGGAAATATCTACACTGCCATCTGTATACACATGGAAATAACTACACAGCCATCTGTATAAACATGGAAATACCTACGCTGTTATCTCTATAAACCTGGAAATACCTACAATGCAATTTGTATAAACATGGAAATAACTGCACTGCTATCTGTATAAACAGGGAAATATCTACACCGCTCTCTGTATAAACTTGGAAATATCTACACCGCCATCTGTATAAATAAGGCAATATCTCCACCGCTATCTGTACAAACATGGAAATAGCTCCACCGCTATCTGTATAAACATGGAAATATCTACACCACTATCTCAATAAACATGGAAATATCTTCACCGCTATCTGTATAAACATGGAAATACCTACACTGCTATCTGTATAAACATGGAAATATCTACATCGCTATCTGTATAAACTTGGAAATATCTCCACCGCTATCTCTATAAACAAGGAAATATCTACACCTCCATCAGTATAAACATGGGAAATCTACACTGCCATCTGTATACACATGGAAATATCTACACAGCCATCAGTATAGAAATGGAAATGTCTACACCGCAATCTCTGTAAACGTGGAAATATGTTCACCGCTTTTGGTATAAACATGCAAATATCTACACCGCTATCTGCATAAACATGGAAATATCTACACCGCTATCTGTATAAACATGGAAATATCTACAGCGCTCTCTCTATAAATATGGAAATATCTACACCGCTCTCTCTATAAACATGGAAATGTCTACACCGCTATCTGTATAAACATGGAAACATCTACATGGCTATCTTCATAAACATGGAAATATCTACACGGCTATCTGTACAAGCTTGGAAATATGGACAGTGCTATCTGTATAAACATGAAAATATCTACACCACGATCTGTATAAACATGGAAATATCTCCACAGCTATCTGTATAAACATGGAAATATCTCCACCACTATCTGTATAAACATGGAAATATATACACCGCTATCTGTATAAATATGGAAATATCTGCACCGCTATCTGTATAAATATGGAAATATCTACACCGCTATCTGTATAAATATGGAAATATCTACAACGCTATCTGTGTAAACATGGAAATACCTAGACAGCTTTCTGTGTAAACATGGAAATATCTACACCGCTATCTGTGTAATAATGGAAATATCTACACCGCAATCTGTGCAAAGATGGAAATATCTACACCGCTATCTGTGTAAACATGGAAATATCAACACAGCTATCTGTATAAACACGGAAATATCCACACCGCTATCTGTATAAACAGGGAAATATCTACACCGCCATCTCTATAAACATGGAAATATCTCCACTGCTATCTGTATAAACATGGAAATAGCCACACAGCTATCTGTATAAACAATGAAATATCTACACCGCCATGTGTAAAAATATGAAAATATCTTCACAGTCATCTTTATAAACATGGAATTATCTACAGCTCCATCTGTATAAACATGGAAATATCTACACTGCCATCTGTATACACATGGAAATATCTACACAGCCATCTGTATAAACATGGAAATACCTACACTGTTATCTCTATAAACCTGGAAATACCTACAATGCAATTTGTATAAACATGGAAATAACTGAGGCTATCTGTATAAACAGGGAAATATCTACACCGCTCTCTGTATAAAGTTGGAAATATCTACACCGCCATCTGTATAAATAAGGCAATATCTCCACCGCTATCTGTATAAACATGGAAATAGCTCCACCGCTATCTGTATAAACATGGAAATATCTACACCACTATCTCAATAAACATGGAAATATCTTCACCGCTACCTGTATAAACACGGAAATACCTACACTGCTATCTGTATAAACATGGAAATATCTACATCGCTATCTGTATAAACTTGGAAATATCTCCACCGCTATCTCTGTAAACAAGGAAATATCTACACCCCCATCAGTATAAACATTGGAAATCTACACTGCCATCTGTATACACATGGGAATATCTACACAGCCATCAGTATATAAATGGAAATATCTACACCGCAATCTCTGTAAACGTGGAAATATGTTCACCGCTATTGGTATAAACATGCAAATATCTACACCGCTATCTGCATAAACATGGAAATACCTACACCGCTATCTGTATAAACATGGAAATATCTACAGCGCTTTCTATAAATATGGAAATATCTACACCGCTCTCTCTATAAACATGGAAATGTCTACACCGCTATGTGTATAAACATGGAAACATCTACATGGCTATCTTCATAAACATGGAAATATCTACACGGCTATCTGTACAAGCTTGGCAATATGGACAGTGCTATCTGTATAAACATGAAAATATCTTCACCGCGATCTGTATAAACATGGAAATATCTCCACAGCTATCTGTATAAACATGGAAATATCTCCACCACTATCTTTATAAACATGGAAATATATACACCGCTATCTGTATAAATATGGAAATATCTGCACCGCTATCTGTATAAATATGGAAATATCTACACCGCTATCTGTATAAATATGGAAATATCTACAACGCTATCTGTGTAAACATGGAAAAACCTCCACAGCTTTCTGTGTAAACATGGAAATATCTACACCGCTATCTGTGTAATAATGGAAATATCTTCACCGCAATCTGTGCAAAGATGGAAATATCTTCACCGCTATCTGTGTAAACATGGAAATATCAACACCGCTATCTGTATAAACACGGAAATATCCACACCGCTATCTGTATAAACAGGGAAATATCTACACCGCCATCTCTATAAACATGGAAATATCTCCACTGCTATCTGTATAAACATGGAAATAGCCAAACAGCTTTCTGTATAAACAATGAAATATCTACACCGCCATGTGTAAAAATATGAAAATATCTTCACAGTCATCTGTATAAACATGGAAATATCTACAGCTCCATCTGTATAAACATGGAAATATCTACACTGCCATCTGTATACACATGGAAATATCTACACAGCCATCTGTATAAACATGGAAATACCTACACTGTTATCTCTATAAACCTGGAAATACCTACAATGCAATTTGTATAAACATGGAAATAACTGCACTGCTATCTGTATAAACAGGGAAATATCTACACCGCTCTCTGTATAAACTTGGAAATATCTACACCGCCATCTGTATAAATAAGGCAATATCTCCACCGCTATCTGTACAAACATGGAAATAGCTCCACCGCTATCTGTATAAACATGGAAATATCTACACCACTATCTCAATAAACATGGAAATATCTTCACCGCTATCTGTATAAACATGGAAATACCTACACTGCTATCTGTATAAACATGGAAATATCTACATCGCTATCTGTATAAACTTGGAAATATCTCCACCGCTATCTCTATAAACAAGGAAATATCTACACCTCCATCAGTATAAACATGGGAAATCTACACTGCCATCTGTATACACATGGAAATATCTACACAGCCATCAGTATAGAAATGGAAATGTCTACACCGCAATCTCTGTAAACGTGGAAATATGTTCACCGCTTTTGGTATAAACATGCAAATATCTACACCGCTATCTGCATAAACATGGAAATATCTACACCGCTATCTGTATAAACATGGAAATATCTACAGCGCTCTCTCTATAAATATGGAAATATCTACACCGCTCTCTCTATAAACATGGAAATGTCTACACCGCTATCTGTATAAACATGGAAACATCTACATGGCTATCTTCATAAACATGGAAATATCTACACGGCTATCTGTACATGCTTGGAAATATGGACAGTGCTATCTGTATAAACATGAAAATATCTACACCACGATCTGTATAAACATGGAAATATCTCCACAGCTATCTGTATAAACATGGAAATATCTCCACCACTATCTGTATAAACATGGAAATATATACACCGCTATCTGTATAAATATGGAAATATCTGCACCGCTATCTGTATAAATATGGAAATATCTACACCGCTATCTGTATAAATATGGAAATATCTACAACGCTATCTGTGTAAACATGGAAATACCTAGACAGCTTTCTGTGTAAACATGGAAATATCTACACCGCTATCTGTGTAATAATGGAAATATCTACACCGCAATCTGTGCAAAGATGGAAATATCTACACCGCTATCTGTGTAAACATGGATATATCAACACCGCTATCTGTATAAACACGGAAATATCCACACCGCTATCTGTATAAACAGGGAAATATCTACACCGCCATCTCTATAAACATGGAAATATCTCCACTGCTATCTGTATAAACATGGAAATAGCCACACAGCTATCTGTATAAACAATGAAATATCTACACCGCCATGTGTAAAAATATGAAAACATCTTCACAGTCATCTTTATAAACATGGAAATATCTACAGCTCCATCTTTATAAACATGGAAATATCTACACTGCCATCTGTATACACATGGAAATATCTACACAGCCATCTGTATAAACATGGAAATACCTACACTGTTATCTCTATAAACCTGGAAATACCTACAATGCAATTTGTATAAACATGGAAATAACTGAGGCTATCTGTATAAACAGGGAAATATCTACACCGCTCTCTGTATAAACTTGGAAATATCTACACCGCCATCTGTATAAATAAGGCAATATCTCCACCGCTATCTGTATAAACATGGAAATATCCACACCGCTGTCTGTATAAACAGGGAAATATCTACACCGCCATCTCTATAAACATGGAAATATCTCCACTGCTATCTGTATAAACATGGAAATAGCCACACAGCTATCTGTATAAACAATGAAATAACTACAACGCCATGTGTAAAAATATGAATATATCTTCACAGTCATCTGTATAAACATGGAAATATCTACAGCTCCATCTGTATAAACATGGAAATATCTACACTGCCATCTGTATACACATGTAAATATCTACACAGCCATCTGTATAAACATGGAAATGCCTACACTGTTATCTCTATAAACCTGGAAATAACTACAATGCAATTTGTATAAACATGGAAATAACTGCACTGCTATCTGTATAAACAGGGAAATATCTACACCGCTCTCTGTATAAACTTGGAAATATCTACACCGCCATCTGTATAAATAAGGCAATATCTCCACCGCTTTCTGTATAAACATGGAAATATCTCCACCGCTATCTGTATAAACATGGAAATAACTACACCACTATCTCAATAAACATGGAAATATCTTCACCGCTATCTGTATAAACATGGAAATACCTACACTGCTAGCTGTATAAACATGGAAATATCTACATCGCTATCTGTACAAACTTGGAAATATCTCCACCGCTATCTCTATAAACAAGTTAATATCTTCACCTCCATGAGTATAAACATGGGAAATCTACACTGCCATCTGTATACACATGGAAATATCTACACAGCCATCAGTATATAAATGGAAATATCTACACCGCAATCTCTGTAAACGTGGAAATATGTTCACCGCTATTGGTATAAACATGCAAATATCTACACTGCTATCTGCATAAACATGGAAATATCTACACCGCTATCTGTATAAACATGGAAATATCTACAGCGCTCTCTCTATAAATATGGAAATATCTACAGCGCTCTCTCTATAAATATGGAAATATCTACACCGCTCTCTCTATAAACATGGAAATGTCTACACCGCTATCTGTATAAACATGGAAACATCTACATGGCTATCTTCATAAACATGGAAATATCTACACGGCTATCTGTACAAGCTTGGAAATATGGACAGTGCTATCTGTATAAACATGAAAATATCTACACCACGATCTGTATAAACATGGAAATATCTCCACAGCTATCTGTATAAACATGGAAATATCTCCACCACTATCTGTATAAACATGGAAATATATACACCGCTATCTGTATAAATATGGAAATATCTACACCGCTATCTGTATAAATATGGAAATATCTACACCGCTATCTGTATAAATATGGAAATACCTACAACGCTATCTGTGTAAACATGGAAAAACCTACACAGCTTTCTGTGTAAACATGGAAATATCTACACCGCTATCTGTGTAAAAATGGAAATATCTACACCGCAATCTGTGCAAAGATGGAAATATCTACACCGCTATCTGAGTAAACATGGAAATATCAACACCGCTATCTGTATAAACACGGAAATATCCACACCGCTATCTGTATAAACAGGGAAATATCTACACCGCCATCTCTATAAACATGGAATTATCTCCACTGCTATCTGTATAAACATGCAAATAGCCACACAGCTATCTGTATAAACAATGAAATATCTACACCGCCATGTGTAAAAATATGAAAATATCTTCACAGTCATCTGTATAAACATGGAAATATCTACAGCTCCATCTGTATAAATATGGAAATATCTACACTGCCATCGGTATACACATGTAAATATCTACACAGCCATCTGTATAAACATGGAAATACCTACACTGTTATCTCTATAAACCTGGAAATACCTACAATGCAATTTGTATAAACATGGAAATAACTGCACTGCTATCTGTATAAACAGGGAAATATCTACACCGCTCTCTGTATAAACTTGGAAATATCTACACCGCCCTCTGTATAAATAAGGCAATATCTCCACCGCTATCTGTATAAACATGGAAATAGCTCCACCGCTATCTGTATAAACATGGAAATATCTACACCACTATCTCAATAAACCTGGAAATATCTTCACGGCTATCTGTATAAACATGGAAATACCTACACTGCTATCTGTATAAACATGGAAATATCTACATCGCTATCTGTATAAACTTGGAAATATCTCCACCGCTATCTCTATAAACAAGGAAATATCTACACCTCCATCAGTATAAACATGGGAAATCTACACTGCCATCTGTATACACATGGAAATATCTGCACAGCCATCAGTATATAAATGGAAATAACTACACCGCAATCTCTGTAAACGTGGAAATATGTTCACCGCTATTGGTATAAACATGCAAATATCTACACTGCTATCTGCATAAACATGGAAATATCTACACCGCTATCTGTATAAACATGGAAATATCTACAGCGCTCTCTCTATAAATATGGAAATATCTACACCGCTCTCTCTATAAACATGGAAATGTCTACAACGCTATCTGTATAAACATGGAAACATCTACATGGCTATCTTCATAAACATGGAAATATCTACACGGCTATCTGTACAAGCTTGGAAATATGGACAGTGCTATCTGTATAAACATGAAAATATCTACACCGCGATCTGTATAAACATGGAAATATCTCCACCACTATCTGTATAAACATGGAAATATATACACCGCTATCTGTATAAATATGGAAATATCTACACAGCTATCTGTATAAATATGGAAATATCTACACCGCTATCTGTATAAATATGGAAATATCTACAACCCTATCTGTGTAAACATGGAAAAACCTACACAGCTTTCTGTGTAAACATGGAAATATCTACACCGCTATCTGTGTAAAAATGGAAATACCTACACCGCAATCTGTGCAAAGATGGAAATATCTACACCGCTATCTGTGTAAACATGGAAATATCAACACCGCTATCTGTATAAACACGGAAATATCCACACCGCTATCTGTATAAACAGGGAAATATCTACACCGCCATCTCTATAAACATGGAAATATCTCCAATGCTATCTGTATAAATATGGAAATAGCCACACAGCTATCTGTATAAACAATGAAATATCTACACCACCATGTGTAAAAATATGAAAATATCTTCACAGTCATCGGTATAAACATGGAAATATCTACACTGCCATCTGTATACACATGGAAATATCTACACTGCCATCTGTATACACATGGAGATATCTACACAGCCATCTGTATAAACATGGAAATACCTACACTGTTATCTCTATAAACCTGGAAATACCTACAATGCAATTTGTATAAACATGGAAATAACTGCACTGCTATCTGTATAAACAGGGAAATATCTACTCGGCTCTCTGTATAAACTTGGAAATATCTACACCGCCATCTGTATAAATAAGGCAATATCTCCACCGCTATCTGTATAAACATGGAAATAGCTCCACCGCTATCTGTATAAACATGGAAATATCTACACCACTATCTCAATAAACATGGAAATATCTTCACCGCTATCTGTATAAACATGGAAATACCTACACTGCTATCTGTATAAACATCGAAATATCCACATCGCTATCTGTATAAACTTGGAAATATCTCCACCACTATCTCTATAAACAAGGAAATATCTACACCTCCATCAGTATAAATATGGGAAATCTACACTGCCATCTGTATACACATGGAAATATCTACACAGCCATCAGTATATAAATGGAAATATCTACACCACAATCTCTGTAAACGTGGAAATATGTTCAACGCTATTGGTATAAACATGCAAATATCTACACTGCTATCTGCATAAGCATGGAAATATCTACACCGCTATCTGTATAAACATGGAAATATCTACAGCGCTCTCTCTATAAATATGGAAATATCTACACCGCTCTGTCTATAAACATGGAAATGTCTACACCGCTATGTGTATAAACATGGAAACATCTACATGGCTATCGCCATAAACATGGAAATATCTACAAGGCTATCTGTACAAGCTTGGAAATATGGACAGTGCTATCTGTATAAACATGAAAATATCTACACCGTGTTCTGTATAAACATGGAAATATCTCCACAGCTATCTGTGTAAACATGGAAATATCTCCACCACTATCTGTATAAACATGGAAATATATACACCGCTATCTGTATAAATATGGACATATCTACACCGCTATCTGTATAAATATGGAAATATCTACACCGCTATCTGTATAAATATGGAAATACCTACAACGCTATCTGTGTAAACATGGAAAAATCTACACAGCTTTCTGTGTAAACATGGAAATATCTACACCGCTATCTGTGTAAAAATGGAAATATCTACACCGCAATCTGTGCAAAGATGGAAATATCAACACCGCTATCTGTGTAAACATGGAAATATCCACACCGCTATCTGTATAAACAGGGAAATATCTACACCGCCATCTCTATAAACATGGAATTATCTCCACTGCTATCTGTATAAACATGGAAATAGCCACACAGCTATCTATATAAACAATGAATTATCTACACCGCCATGTGTAAAAATATGAAAATATCTTCACAGTCATCTGTATAAACATGGAAATATCTACAGCTCCATCTGTATAAACATGGAAATATCTACACTGCCATCTGTATACACATGTAAATATCTACACAGCCATCTGTATAAACATGGAAATACCTACACTGTTATCTCTATAAACCTGGAAATACCTACAATGCAATTTGTATAAACATGGAAATAACTGCACTGCTATCTGTATAAACAGGGAAATATCTACACCACTCTCTGTATAAACTTGGAAATATCTACACCGCCATCTGTATAAATAAGGCAATATCTCCACCGCTATCTGTATAAACATGGAAATAGCTCCACCGCTATCTGTATAAACATGGAAATATCTACACCACTATCTCAATAAACATGGAAATAACTTCACGGCTATCTGTATAAACATGGAAATACCTACACTGCTATCTGTATAAACATGGAAATATCTACATCGATATCTGTATAAACTTGGAAATATGTCCACCGCTATCTCTATAAACAAGGAAACATCTACACCTCCATCAGTATAAACATGGGAAATCTACACTGCCATCTGTATACACATGGAAATATCTACACAGCCATCAGTATAGAAATGGAAATATCTACACCGCAATCTCTGTAAACGTGGAAATATGTTCACCTCTATTGGAATAAACATGCAAATATCTACACCGCTATCTGCATAAACATGGAAATATCTACACCGCTATCTGTATAAACATGGAAATATCTACAGCGCTCTCTCTATAAATATGGAAATATCTACACCGCTCTCTCTATAAACATGGAAATGTCTACACCGCTATCTCTATAAACATGGAAACATCTACATGGCTATCTTCATAAACATGGAAGTATCTACATGGCTATCTGTAGAAGCTTGGAAATATGGACAGTGCTATCTGTATAAACATGAAAATATCTACACCGCGATCTGTATAAACATGGAAATATCTCCACAGCTATCTGTATAAACATGGAAATATCTCCACCACTATCTGTATAAACATGGAAATATATACACCGCTATCTGTATACATATGGAAATATCTACACCGCTATCTGTATAAATATGGAAATATCTACACCGCTCTCTGTATAAACTTGGAAATATCTACACCGCCATCTGTATAAATAAGGCAATATCTCCACCGCTATCTGTATAAACATGGAAATAGCTCCACCGCTATCTGTATAAACATGGAAATATCTACACCACTATCTCAATAAACATGGAAATATCTTCACTGCTATCTGTATAAACATGGAAATACCTACACTGCTATCTGTATAAACATCGAAATATCTACATCGCTATCTGTATAAACTTGGAAATATCTCCACCGCTATCTGTATAAACAAGGAAATATCTACACCTCCATCAGTATAAACATGGGAAATCTACACTGCCATCTGTATACACATGGAAATATCCACACAGCCATCAGTATAGAAATGGAAATGTCTACACCGCAATCTCTGTAAACGTGGAAATATGTTCACCGCTATTGGTATAAACATGCAAATATCTACACCGCTATCTGCATAAACATGGAAATATCTACACCACTATCTGTATAAACATGGAAATATCTACAGCGCTCTATCTATAAATATGGAAATATCTACACCGCTCTCTCTATAAACATGGAAATGTCTACACCGCTATCTGTATAAACATGGAAACATCTACATGGCTATCTTCATAAACATGGAAATATCTACACGGCTATCTGTACAAGCTTGGAAATATGGACAGTGCTATCTCTATAAACATGGAAATATCTACACCACGATCTGTATAAACATGGAAATATCTCCACAGCTATCTGTATAAACATGGAAATATCTCCACCGCTATCTGTATAAATATGGAAATATCTGCACCGCTATCTGTATAAATATGGAAATATCTACACGGCTATCTGTATAAATATGGAAATATCTACAACGCTATTTGTGTAAACATGGAAATACCTAGACAGCTTTCTGTGTAAACATGGAAATATCTACACCGCTATCTGTGTAAAAATGGAAACACCTACACCGCAATCTGTGCAAAGATGGAAATATCTACACCGCTATCTGTGTAAACATGGAAATATCAACACCGCTATCTGTATAAACACGGAAATATCCACACCGCTATCTGTATGAACAGGGAAATATCTACACCGCCATCTCTATAAACATGGAAATATCTCCACTGCTATCTGTATAAACATGGAAATAGCCACACTGCTATCTGTATAAACAGGGAAATATCTACACCGCTCTCTGTATAAACTTGGAAATATCTACACCGCCATCTGTATAAATAAGGCAATATCTCCACCGCTATCTGTATAAACATGGAAATATCTCCACCGCTATCTGTATAAACATGGAAATATCTACACCACTATCTCAATAAACATGGAAATATCTTCACCGCTACCTGTATAAACATGGAAATACCTACACTGCTATCTGTATAAACATGGAAATATCTACATCGCTATCTGTATAAACTTGGAAATATCTCCACCGCTATCTCTGTAAACAAGGATATATCTACACCCCCATCAGTATAAACATGGGAAACCTTCACAGTCATCTGTATAAACATGGAAATATCTACAGCTCCATCTGTATAAACATGGAAATATCTACACTGCCATCTGTATACACATGTAAATATCTACACAGCCATCTGTATAAACATGGAAATACCTACACTGTTATCTCTATAAACCTGGAAATACCTACAATGCAATTTGTATAAACATGGAAATAACTGCACTACTATCTGTATAAACAGGGAAATATCTACACCGCTCTCTGTATAAACTTGGAAATATCTACACCGCCATCGGTATAAATAAGGCAATATCTCCACCGCTATCTGTATAAACATGGAAATAGCTCCAACGCTATCTGTATAAACATGGAAATATCTACACCACTATCTCTATAAACATGGAAATATCTTCACCGCTACCTGTATAAACATGGAAATACCTACACTGCTATCTGTATAAACATGGAAATATCTACATCGCTATCTGTATAAACTTGGAAATATCTCCACCGCTATCTCTGTAAACAAGGAAATATCTACACCCCCATCAGTATAAACATGGGAAATCTACACTGCCATCTGTATACACATGGAAATATCTACACAGCCATCAGTATATAAATGGAAATATCTACACCGCAATCTCTGTAAACGTGGAAATATGTTCACCGCTATTGGTATAAACATGCAAATATCTACACTGCTATCTGCATAAACATGGAAATATCTACACTGCTATCTGTATAAACATGGAAATATCTACAGCGCTCTCTCTATAAATATGGAAATATCTACACCGCTCTCTCTATAAACATGGAAATGTCTACACCGCTATCTGTATAAACATGGAAATATCTACATGGATATCTTCATAAACATGGAAATATCTACACGGCTATCTGTACAAGCTTGGAAATATGGACAGTGCTATCTGTATAAACATGAAAATATCTACACCACGATCTGTATAAACATGGAAATATCTCCACAGCTATCTGTATAAACATGGAAATATCTCCACCACTATCTGTATAAACATGGAAATATATACACGGCTATCTGTATAAATATGGAAATATCTGCACCGCTATCTGTATAAATATGGAAATATCTACACCGCTATCTGTATAAATATGGAAATATCTACAACGCTATCTGTGTAAACATGGAAATATCTAGACAGATTTCTGTGTAAACATGGAAATATCTACACCGCTATCTGTGTAAAAATGGAAATACCTACACCGCAATCTGTGCAAAGATGGAAATATCTACACCGCTATCTGTGTAAACATGGAAATATCAACACCGCTATCTGTATAAACACGGAAATATCCACACCGCTATCTGTATAAACAGGGAAATACCTACACCGCCATCTCTATAAACATGGAAATATCTCCACTGCTATCTGTATAAACATGGAAATAGCCACACAGCTATCTGTATAAACAATGAAATATCTACACCGCCATGTGTAAAAATATGAAAATATCTTCACAGTCATCTGTATAAACATGGAAATATCTACAGCTCCATCTGTATAAACATGGAAATATCTACACTGCCATCTGTATACACATGGATATATCTACACAGCCATCTGTATGAACATGGAAATACCTACACTGTTATCTCTATAAACCTGGAAATACCTACAATGCAATTTGTATAAACATGGAAATAACTGCACTGCTATCTGTATAAACAGGGAAATATCTACACCACTCTCTGTATAAACTTGGAAATATCTACACCGCCATCTGTATAAATAAGGCAATATCTCCACCGCTATCTGTATAAACATGGAAATATCTCCACCGCTATCTGTATAAACATGGAAATATCTACACCGCTATCTGTATAAATATGGAAATATCTACCACGCTATCTGTGTAAACATGGAAATACCTAGACAGCTTTCTGTGTAAACATGGAAATATCTACACCGCTATCTGTGTAAAAATGGAAATACCTACACCGCAATCTGTGCAAATATGGAAATATCTACACCGCTATCTGTGTAAACATGGAAATATCAACACCGCTATCTGTATAAACACGGAAATATCCACACCGCTATCTGTATAAACAGGGAAATATCTACACCGCCATCACTATAAACTTGGATATATATCCACTGCTATCTGTATAAACATGGAAATAGCCACACTGCTATCTGTATAAACAGGGAAATATCTACACCGCTCTCTGTATAAACTTGGAAATATCTACACCGCCATCTGTATAAATAAGGCAATATCTCCACCGCTATCTGTATAAACATGGAAATATCTCCACCGCTATCTGTATAAACATGGAAATATCTACACCGCTATCTCAATAAACATGGAAATATCTTCACCGCTACCTATATAAACATGGAAATACCTACACTGCTATCTGTATAAACATGGAAATATCTACATCGCTATCTGTATAAACTTGGAAATATCTCCACCGCTATCTCTGTAAACAAGGAAATATCAACACCCCCATCAGTATAAACATGGGAAACCTTCACAGTCATCTGTATAAACATGGAAATATCTACAGCTCCATCTGTATAAACATGGAAATATCTACACTGCCATCTGTATACACATGGAAATATCTACACAGCCATCTGTATAAACATGGAAATACCTACACTGTTATCTCTATAAACCTGGAAATACCTACAATGCAATTTGTATAAACATGGAAATAACTGCACTGCTATCTGTATAAACAGGGAAATATCTACACCGCTCTCTGTATAAACTTGGAAATATCTACACCGCCATCTGTATAAATGAGGCAATATCTCCACCGCTATCTGTATAAACATTTAAATAGCTCCACCGCTATCTGTATAAACATGGAAATATCTACACCACTATCTCAATAAACATGGAAATATCTTCACCGCTATCTGTATAAACATGGAAATATCTACACTGCTATCTGTATAAACATCGAAATATCTACATCGCTATCTCTATAAACTTGGAAATATCTCCACCGCTATCTCTACAAACAAGGAAATATCTACACCTCCATCAGTATAAACATGGGAAATCTACACTGCCATCTGTATACACATGGAAATATCTACACAGCCATCAGTATAGAAATGGAAATATCTACACCGCAATCTCTGTAAACGTGGAAATATGTTCACCGCTATTGGTATAAACATGCAAATATCTACACTGCTATCTGCATAAACATGGAAATATCTACACCGCTATCTGTATAAACATGGAAATATCTACAGCGCTCTCTCTATAAATATGGAAATATCTACACCGCTCTTTCTATAAACATGGAAATGTCTACACCGCTATGTGTATAAACATGGAAACATCTACATAGCTATCTTCATAAACATGGAAATATCTACACGGCTATCTGTACAAGCTTGGAAATATGGACAGTGCTATCTGTATAAACATGAAAATATCTACACCGCGATGTGTATAAACATGGAAATATCTCCACAGCTATCTGTATAAACATGGAAATATCTCCACCACTGTCTGTATAAACATGGAAATATATACACCGCTATCTATAAATATGGAAATATCTGCACCGCTGTCTGTATAAATATGGAAATATCTACAACCCTATCTGTGTAAACATGGAAAAACCTACACAGCTTTCTGTGTAAACATGGAAATATCTACACCGCTATCTGTGTAAACATGGAAATACCTACACCGCAATCTGTGCAAAGATGGAAATATCTACACCGCTATCTGTGTAAACATGGAAATATCAACACCGCTATCTGTATAAACACGGAAATATCCACACCGCTATCTGTATGAACAGGGAAATATCTACACCGCCATCTCTATAAACATGGAAATGTCTCCACTGCTATCTGTATAAACATGGAAATAGCCACACAGCTATCTGTATAAACAATGAAATATCTACACCGCCATGTGTAAAAATATGAAAATATCTTCACAGTCATCTTTATAAACATGGAAATATCTACAGCTCCATCTGTATAAACATGGAAATATCTACACTGCCATCTGTATACACATGGAAATATCTACACAGCCATCTGTATAAACATGGAAATACCTACAATGTTATCTCTATAAACCTGGAAATACCTACAATGCAATTTGTATAAACATGGAAATAACTGCACTGCTATCTGTATAAACAGGGAAATATCTACACCGCTCTCTGTATAAAGTTGGAAATATCTACACCGCCATCTGTATAAATAAGGCAATATCTCCACCGCTATCTGTATAAACATGGAAGTAGCTCCACCGCCATCTGTATAAACATGGAAATATCTACACCACTATCTCAATAAACATGGAAATATCTTCACCGCTACCTGTATAAACATGGAAATACCTACACTGCTATCTGTATAAACATGGAAATATCTACATAGATATCTGTATAAACTTGGAAATATCTCCACCGCTATCTCTGTAAACAAGGAAATATCTACACCCCCATCAGCATAAACATGGGAAATCTACACTGCCATCTGTATACACATGGAAATATCTACACAGCCATCAGTATATAAATGGAAATATCTACACCGCAATCTCTGTAAACGTGGAAATATGTTCACCGCTATTGGTATAAACATGCAAATATCTACCCCGCTATCTGCATAAACATGGAAATACCTACACTGCTATCTGTATAAACATGGAAATATCTCCACAGCTATCTGTATAAACATGGAAATATCTACACCGCTCTCTCTATAAACATGGAAATGTCTACACCGCTATCTGTATAAACATGGAAACATCTACATGGCTATCTTCATAAACATGGAAATATCTACACGGCTATCTGTACAAGCTTGGAAATATGGACAGTGCTATCTGTATAAAAATGAAAATATCTTCACCGCGATCTGTATAAACATGGAAATATCTCCACCACTATCTGTATAAACATGGAAATATATACACCGCTATCTGTATAAATATGGAAATATCTGCACCGCTATCTGTATAAATATGGAAATATCTACACCGCTATCTGTATAAATATGGAAATATCAACAACGCTATCTGTGTAAACATGGAAAAACCTCCACAGCTTTCTGTGTAAACATGGAAATATCTACACCGCTATCTGTGTAATAATGGAAATATCTTCACCGCAATCTGTGCAAAGATGGAAATATCTACACCGCTATCTGTGTAAACATGGAAATATCAACACCGCTATCTGTATAAACACGGAAATATCCACACCGCTGTCTGTATAAACAGGGAAATATCTACACAGCCATCTCTATAAACATGGAAATATCTCCACTGCTATCTGTATAAACATGGAAATAGCCACACAGCTATCTGTATAAACAATGAAATATCTACACCGCCATGTGTAAAAATATGAAAATATCTTCACAGTCATCTTTATAAACATGGAAATATCTACAGCTCCATCTGTATAAACATGGAAATATCTACACTGCCATCTGTATACACATGGAAATATCTACACAGCCATCTGTATAAACATGGAAATACCTACAATGTTATCTCTATAAACCTGGAAATACCTACAATGCAATTTGTATAAACATGGAAATAACTGCACTGCTATCTGTATAAACAGGGAAATATCTACACCGCTCTCTGTATAAAGTTGGAAATATCTACACCGCCATCTGTATAAATAAGGCAATATCTCCACCGCTATCTGTATAAACATGGAAGTAGCTCCACCGCCATCTGTATAAACATGGAAATATCTACACCACTATCTCAATAAACATGGAAATATCTTCACCGCTACCTGTATAAACATGGAAATACCTACACTGCTATCTGTATAAACATGGAAATATCTACATCGATATCTGTATAAACTTGGAAATATCTCCACCGCTATCTCTGTAAACAAGGAAATATCTACACCCCCATCAGTATAAACATGGGAAATCTACACTGCCATCTGTATACACATGGAAATATCTACACAGCCATCAGTATATAAATGGAAATATCTACACCGCAATCTCTGTAAACGTGGAAATATGTTCACCGCTATTGGTATAAACATGCAAATATCTACCCCGCTATCTGCATAAACATGGAAATACCTACACTGCTATCTGTATAAACATGGAAATATCTCCACAGCTATCTGTATAAACATGGAAATATCTACACCGCTCTCTCTATAAACATGGAAATGTCTACACCGCTATCTGTATAAACATGGAAACATCTACATGGCTATCTTCATAAACATGGAAATATCTACACGGCTATCTGTACAAGCTTGGAAATATGGACAGTGCTATCTGTATAAACATGAAAATATCTTCACCGCGATCTGTATAAACATGGAAATATCTCCACCACTATCTGTATAAACATGGAAATATATACACCGCTATCTGTATAAATATGGAAATATCTGCACCGCTATCTGTATAAATATGGAAATATCTACACCGCTATCTGTATAAATATGGAAATATCAACAACGCTATCTGTGTAAACATGGAAAAACCTCCACAGCTTTCTGTGTAAACATGGAAATATCTACACCGCTATCTGTGTAATAATGGAAATATCTTCACCGCAATCTGTGCAAAGATGGAAATATCTACACCGCTATCTGTGTAAACATGGAAATATCAACACCGCTATCTGTATAAACACGGAAATATCCACACCGCTGTCTGTATAAACAGGGAAATATCTACACAGCCATCTCTATAAACATGGAAATATCTCCACTGCTATCTGTATAAACATGGAAATAGCCACACAGCTATCTGTATAAACAATGAAATATCTACACCGCCATGTGTAAATATATGAAAATATCTTCACAGTCATCTGTATAAACATGGAAATATCTACAGCTCCATCTGTATAAACATGGAAATATCTACACTGCCATCTGTATACACATGGAAATAACTACACAGCCATCTGTATAAACATGGAAATACCTACGCTGTTATCTCTATAAACCTGGAAATACCTACAATGCAATTTGTATAAACATGGAAATAACTGCACTGCTATCTGTATAAACAGGGAAATATCTACAACGCTCTCTGTATAAACTTGGAAATATCTACACCGCCATCTGTATAAATAAGGCAATATCTCCACCGCTATCTGTATAAACATGGAAGTAGCTCCACCGCCATCTGTATAAACATGGAAATATCTACACCACTATCTCAATAAACATGGAAATATCTTCACCGCTACCTGTATAAACATGGAAATACCTACACTGCTATCTGTATAAACATGGAAATATCTACATCGATATCTGTATAAACTTGGAAATATCTCCACCGCTATCTCTGTAAACAAGGAAATATCTACACCCCCATCAGTATAAACATGGGAAATCTACACTGCCATCTGTATACACATGGAAATATCTACACAGCCATCAGTATATAAATGGAAATATCTACACCGCAATCTCTGTAAACGTGGAAATATGTTCACCGCTATTGGTATAAACATGCAAATATCTACCCCGCTATCTGCATAAACATGGAAATACCTACACTGCTATCTGTATAAACATGGAAATATCTCCACAGCTATCTGTATAAACATGGAAATATCTACACCGCTCTCTCTATAAACATGGAAATGTCTACACCGCTATCTGTATAAACATGGAAACATCTACATGGCTATCTTCATAAACATGGAAATATCTACACGGCTATCTGTACAAGCTTGGAAATATGGACAGTGCTATCTGTATAAACATGAAAATATCTTCACCGCGATCTGTATAAACATGGAAATATCTCCACCACTATCTGTATAAACATGGAAATATATACACCGCTATCTGTATAAATATGGAAATATCTGCACCGCTATCTGTATAAATATGGAAATATCTACACCGCTATCTGTATAAATATGGAAATATCAACAACGCTATCTGTGTAAACATGGAAAAACCTCCACAGCTTTCTGTGTAAACATGGAAATATCTACACCGCTATCTGTGTAATAATGGAAATATCTTCACCGCAATCTGTGCAAAGATGGAAATATCTACACCGCTATCTGTGTAAACATGGAAATATCAACACCGCTATCTGTATAAACACGGAAATATCCACACCGCTGTCTGTATAAACAGGGAAATATCTACACAGCCATCTCTATAAACATGGAAATATCTCCACTGCTATCTGTATAAACATGGAAATAGCCACACAGCTATCTGTATAAACAATGAAATATCTACACCGCCATGTGTAAATATATGAAAATATCTTCACAGTCATCTGTATAAACATGGAAATATCTACAGCTCCATCTGTATAAACATGGAAATATCTACACTGCCATCTGTATACACATGGAAATAACTACACAGCCATCTGTATAAACATGGAAATACCTACGCTGTTATCTCTATAAACCTGGAAATACCTACAATGCAATTTGTATAAACATGGAAATAACTGCACTGCTATCTGTATAAACAGGGAAATATCTACAACGCTCTCTGTATAAACTTGGAAATATCTACACCGCCATCTGTATAAATAAGGCAATATCTCCACCGCTATCTGTACAAACATGGAAATAGCTCCACCGCTATCTGTATAAACATGGAAATATCTACACCACTATCTCAATAAACATGGAAATATCTTCACCGCTATCTGTATAAACATGGAAATACCTACACTGCTATCTGTATAAACATGGAAATATCTACATCGCTATCTGTATAAACTTGGAAATATCTCCACCGCTATCTCTATAAACAAGGAAATATCTACACCTCCATCAGTATAAACATGGGAAATCTACACTGCCATCTGTATACACATGGAAATATCTACACAGCCATCAGTATAGAAATGGAAATGTCTACACCGCAATCTCTGTAAACGTGGAAATATGTTCACCGCTTTTGGTATAAACATGCAAATATCTACACCGCTATCTGCATAAACATGGAAATATCTACACCGCTATCTGTATAAACATGGAAATATCTACAGCGCTCTCTCTATAAATATGGAAATATCTACACCGCTCTCTCTATAAACATGGAAATGTCTACACCGCTATCTGTATAAACATGGAAACATCTACATGGCTATCTTCATAAACATGGAAATATCTACACGGCTATCTGTACAAGCTTGGAAATATGGACAGTGCTATCTGTATAAACATGAAAATATCTACACCACGATCTGTATAAACATGGAAATATCTCCACAGCTATCTGTATAAACATGGAAATATCTCCACCACTATCTGTATAAACATGGAAATATATACACCGCTATCTGTATAAATATGGAAATATCTGCACCGCTATCTGTATAAATATGGAAATATCTACACCGCTATCTGTATAAATATGGAAATATCTACAACGCTATCTGTGTAAACATGGAAATACCTAGACAGCTTTCTGTGTAAACATGGAAATATCTACACCGCTATCTGTGTAATAATGGAAATATCTACACCGCAATCTGTGCAAAGATGGAAATATCTACACCGCTATCTGTGTAAACATGGAAATATCAACACAGCTATCTGTATAAACACGGAAATATCCACACCGCTATCTGTATAAACAGGGAAATATCTACACCGCCATCTCTATAAACATGGAAATATCTCCACTGCTATCTGTATAAACATGGAAATAGCCACACAGCTATCTGTATAAACAATGAAATATCTACACCGCCATGTGTAAAAATATGAAAATATCTTCACAATCATCTTTATAAACATGGAATTATCTACAGCTCCATCTGTATAAACATGGAAATATCTACACTGCCATCTGTATACACATGGAAATATCTACACAGCCATCTGTATAAACATGGAAATACCTACACTGTTATCTCTATAAACCTGGAAATACCTACAATGCAATTTGTATAAACATGGAAATAACTGAGGCTATCTGTATAAACAGGGAAATATCTACACCGCTCTCTGTATAAAGTTGGAAATATCTACACCGCCATCTGTATAAATAAGGCAATATCTCCACCGCTATCTGTATAAACATGGAAATAGCTCCACCGCTATCTGTATAAACATGGAAATATCTACACCACTATCTCAATAAACATGGAAATATCTTCACCGCTACCTGTATAAACACGGAAATACCTACACTGCTATCTGTATAAACATGGAAATATCTACATCGCTATCTGTATAAACTTGGAAATATCTCCACCGCTATCTCTGTAAACAAGGAAATATCTACACCCCCATCAGTATAAACATTGGAAATCTACACTGCCATCTGTATACACATGGGAATATCTACACAGCCATCAGTATATAAATGGAAATATCTACACCGCAATCTCTGTAAACGTGGAAATATGTTCACCGCTATTGGTATAAACATGCAAATATCTACACCGCTATCTGCATAAACATGGAAATACCTACACCGCTATCTGTATAAACATGGAAATATCTACAGCGCTTTCTATAAATATGGAAATATCTACACCGCTCTCTCTATAAACATGGAAATGTCTACACCGCTATCTGTATAAACATGGAAACATCTACATGGCTATCTTCATAAACATGGAAATATCTACACGGCTATCTGTACAAGCTTGGCAATATGGACAGTGCTATCTGTATAAACATGAAAATATCTTCACCGCGATCTGTATAAACATGGAAATATCTCCACAGCTATCTGTATAAACATGGAAATATCTCCACCACTATCTTTATAAACATGGAAATATATACACCGCTATCTGTATAAATATGGAAATATCTGCACCGCTATCTGTATAAATATGGAAATATCTACACCGCTATCTGTATAAATATGGAAATATCTACAACGCTATCTGTGTAAACATGGAAAAACCTCCACAGCTTTCTGTGTAAACATGGAAATATCTACACCGCTATCTGTGTAATAATGGAAATATCTTCACCGCAATCTGTGCAAAGATGGAAATATCTTCACCGCTATCTGTGTAAACATGGAAATATCAACACCGCTATCTGTATAAACACGGAAATATCCACACCGCTATCTGTATAAACAGGGAAATATCTACACCGCCATCTCTATAAACATGGAAATATCTCCACTGCTATCTGTATAAACATGGAAATAGCCAAACAGCTTTCTGTATAAACAATGAAATATCTACACCGCCATGTGTAAAAATATGAAAATATCTTCACAGTCATCTGTATAAACATGGAAATATCTACAGCTCCATCTGTATAAACATGGAAATATCTACACTGCCATCTGTATACACATGGAAATATCTACACAGCCATCTGTATAAACATGGAAATACCTACACTGTTATCTCTATAAACCTGGAAATACCTACAATGCAATTTGTATAAACATGGAAATAACTGCACTGCTATCTGTATAAACAGGGAAATATCTACACCGCTCTCTGTATAAACTTGGAAATATCTACACCGCCATCTGTATAAATAAGGCAATATCTCCACCGCTATCTGTACAAACATGAAAATAGCTCCACCGCTATCTGTATAAACATGGAAATATCTACACCACTATCTCAATAAACATGGAAATATCTTCACCGCTATCTGTATAAACATGGAAATACCTACACTGCTATCTGTATAAACATGGAAATATCTACATCGCTATCTGTATAAACTTGGAAATATCTCCACCGCTATCTCTATAAACAAGGAAATATCTACACCTCCATCAGTATAAACATGGGAAATCTACACTGCCATCTGTATACACATGGAAATATCTACACAGCCATCAGTATAGAAATGGAAATGTCTACACCGCAATCTCTGTAAACGTGGAAATATGTTCACCGCTTTTGGTATAAACATGCAAATATCTACACCGCTATCTGCATAAACATGGAAATATCTACACCGCTATCTGTATAAACATGGAAATATCTACAGCGCTCTCTCTATAAATATGGAAATATCTACACCGCTCTCTCTATAAACATGGAAATGTCTACACCGCTATCTGTATAAACATGGAAACATCTACATGGCTATCTTCATAAACATGGAAATATCTACACGGCTATCTGTACATGCTTGGAAATATGGACAGTGCTATCTGTATAAACATGAAAATATCTACACCACGATCTGTATAAACATGGAAATATCTCCACAGCTATCTGTATAAACATGGAAATATCTCCACCACTATCTGTATAAACATGGAAATATATACACCGCTATCTGTATAAATATGGAAATATCTGCACCGCTATCTGTATAAATATGGAAATATCTACACCGCTATCTGTATAAATATGGAAATATCTACAACGCTATCTGTGTAAACATGGAAATACCTAGACAGCTTTCTGTGTAAACATGGAAATATCTACACCGCTATCTGTGTAATAATGGAAATATCTACACCGCAATCTGTGCAAAGATGGAAATATCTACACCGCTATCTGTGTAAACATGGATATATCAACACCGCTATCTGTATAAACACGGAAATATCCACACCGCTATCTGTATAAACAGGGAAATATCTACACCGCCATCTCTATAAACATGGAAATATCTCCACTGCTATCTGTATAAACATGGAAATAGCCACACAGCTATCTGTATAAACAATGAAATATCTACACCGCCATGTGTAAAAATATGAAAATATCTTCACAGTCATCTTTATAAACATGGAAATATCTACAGCTCCATCTTTATAAACATGGAAATATCTACACTGCCATCTGTATACACATGGAAATATCTACACAGCCATCTGTATAAACATGGAAATACCTACACTGTTATCTCTATAAACCTGGAAATACCTACAATGCAATTTGTATAAACATGGAAATAACTGAGGCTATCTGTATAAACAGGGAAATATCTACACCGCTCTCTGTATAAACTTGGAAATATCTACACCGCCATCTGTATAAATAAGGCAATATCTCCACCGCTATCTGTATAAACATGGAAATAGCTCCACAGCTATCTGTATAAACATGGAAATATCTACACCACTATCTCAATAAACATGGAAATATCTTCACCGCTACCTGTATAAACACGGAAATACCTACACTGCTATCTGTATAAACATGGAAATATCTGCATCGATATCTGTATAAACTTGGAAATATCTCCACCGCTATATCTGTAAACAAGGGAATATCTACACCCCCATCATTATAAACATTGGAAATCTACACTGCCATCTGTATACACATGGGAATATCTACACAGCCATCAGTATATAAATGGAAATATCTACACCGCAATCTCTGTAAACGTGGAAATATGTTCACCGCTATTGGTATAAACATGCAAATATCTACACCGCTATCTGCATAAACATGGAAATACCTACACCGCTATCTGTATAAACATGGAAATATCTACAGCGCTCTCTCTATAAATATGGAAATATCTACAACGCTCTCTCTATAAACATGGAAATGTCTACACCGCTATCTGTATAAACATGGAAACATCTACATGGCTATCTTCATAAACATGGAAATATCTACACGGCTATCTGTACAAGCTTGGCAATATGGACAGTGCTATGTGTATAAACATGAAAATATCTACACCACGATCTGTATAAACATGGAAATTACTCCACAGCTATCTGTATAAACATGGAAATATCTCCACCACTATCTGTATAAACATGGAAATATATACACCGCTATCTGTATAAATATGGAAATATCTACACCGCTATCTGTATAAATATGGAAATATCTACACCGCTATCTGTATAAATATGGAAATACCTACAACGCTATCTGTGTAAACGTGGAAAAACCTCCACAGCTTTCTGTGTAAACATGGAAATATCTACACCGCTATCTGTGTAAAAATGGAAATATCTACACCGCAATCTGTGCGAAGATGGAAATATCTACACCGCTATCTGTGTAAACATGGAAATATCAACACCGCTATCTGTATAAACACGGAAATGTCCACACCGCTATCTGTATAAACAGGGAAATATCTTCACCGCCATCTCTATAAACATGGAATTATCTCCACTGCTATCTGTATAAACATGGAAATAGCCACAAAGCTATCTGTATAAACAATGAAATATCTACGCCGCCATGTGTAAAAATATGAAAATATCTTCACAGTCATCTGTATAAACATGGAAATATCTACAGCTCCATCTGTATAAACATGGAAATATCTACACTGCCATCTGTATAAACATGTAAATATCTACACAGCCATCTGTATAAACATGGAAATACCTACAATGTTATCTCTATAAACCTGGAAATACCTACAATGCAATTTGTATAAACATGGAAATAACTGCACTGCTATCTGTATAAACAGGGAAATATCTACACCGCTCTCTGTATAAACTTGGAAATATCTACACCGCCATCTGTATAAATAAGGCAATATCTCCACCGCTATCTGTATAAACATGGAAATAGCTCCACCGCTATCTGTATAAACATGGTAATATCTACACCACTATCTCAATAAACATGGAAATATCTTCACCGCTATCTGTATAAACATGGAAATTCCTACACTGCTATCTGTATAAACATGGAAATATCTACATCGCTATCTGTATAAACTTGGAAATATCTCCACCGCTATCTCTATAAACAAGGAAATATCTACACTTCCATCAGAATAAACATGGGAAATCTACACTGCCATCTGTATACACATGGAAATATCTACACAGCCATCAGTATATAAATGGAAATATCTACACCGCAATCTCTGTAAACGTGGAAATATGTTCACCGCTATTGGTATAAACATGCAAATATCTACACTGCTATCTGCATAAACATGGAAATATCTACACCGCTATCTGTATAAACATGGAAATATCTACAGCGCTCTCTCTATAAATATGGAAATATCTACACCGCTCTCTCTATAAACATGGAAATGTCTACACCGCTATCTGTATAAACATGGAAACATCTACATGGCTATCTTCATAAACATGGAAATATCTACACGGCTATCTGTACATGCTTGGAAATATGGACAGTGCTATCTGTATAAACATGAAAATATCTACACCACGATCTGTATAAACATGGAAATATCTCCACAGCTATCTGTATAAACATGGAAATATCTCCACCACTATCTGTATAAACATGGAAATATATACACCGCTATCTGTATAAATATGGAAATATCTGCACCGCTATCTGTATAAATATGGAAATATCTACACCGCTATCTGTATAAATATGGAAATATCTACAACGCTATCTGTGTAAACATGGAAATACCTAGACAGCTTTCTGTGTAAACATGGAAATATCTACACCGCTATCTGTGTAATAATGGAAATATCTACACCGCAATCTGTGCAAAGATGGAAATATCTACACCGCTATCTGTGTAAACATGGAAATATCAACACAGCTATCTGTATAAACACGGAAATATCCACACCGCTATCTGTATAAACAGGGAAATATCTACACCGCCATCTCTATAAACATGGAAATATCTCCACTGCTATCTGTATAAACATGGAAATAGCCACACAGCTATCTGTATAAACAATGAAATATCTACACCGCCATGTGTAAAAATATGAAAATATCTTCACAGTCATCTTTATAAACATGGAATTATCTACAGCTCCATCTGTATAAACATGGAAATATCTACACTGCCATCTGTATACACATGGAAATATCTACACAGCCATCTGTATAAACATGGAAATACCTACACTGTTATCTCTATAAACCTGGAAATACCTACAATGCAATTTGTATAAACATGGAAATAACTGAGGCTATCTGTATAAACAGGGAAATATCTACACCGCTCTCTGTATAAAGTTGGAAATATCTACACCGCCATCTGTATAAATAAGGCAATATCTCCACCGCTATCTGTATAAACATGGAAATAGCTCCACCGCTATCTGTATAAACATGGAAATATCTACACCACTATCTCAATAAACATGGAAATATCTTCACCGCTACCTGTATAAACACGGAAATACCTACACTGCTATCTGTATAAACATGGAAATATCTACATCGCTATCTGTATAAACTTGGAAATATCTCCACCGCTATCTCTGTAAACAAGGAAATATCTACACCCCCATCAGTATAAACATTGGAAATCTACACTGCCATCTGTATACACATGGGAATATCTACACAGCCATCAGTATATAAATGGAAATATCTACACCGCAATCTCTGTAAACGTGGAAATATGTTCACCGCTATTGGTATAAACATGCAAATATCTACACCGCTATCTGCATAAACATGGAAATACCTACACCGCTATCTGTATAAACATGGAAATATCTACAGCGCTTTCTATAAATATGGAAATATCTACACCGCTCTCTCTATAAACATGGAAATGTCTACACCGCTATCTGTATAAACATGGAAACATCTACATGGCTATCTTCATAAACATGGAAATATCTACACGGCTATCTGTACAAGCTTGGCAATATGGACAGTGCTATCTGTATAAACATGAAAATATCTTCACCGCGATCTGTATAAACATGGAAATATCTCCACAGCTATCTGTATAAACATGGAAATATCTCCACCACTATCTTTATAAACATGGAAATATATACACCGCTATCTGTATAAATATGGAAATATCTGCACCGCTATCTGTATAAATATGGAAATATCTACACCGCTATCTGTATAAATATGGAAATATCTACAACGCTATCTGTGTAAACATGGAAAAACCTCCACAGCTTTCTGTGTAAACATGGAAATATCTACACCGCTATCTGTGTAATAATGGAAATATCTTCACCGCAATCTGTGCAAAGATGGAAATATCTTCACCGCTATCTGTGTAAACATGGAAATATCAACACCGCTATCTGTATAAACACGGAAATATCCACACCGCTATCTGTATAAACAGGGAAATATCTACACCGCCATCTCTATAAACATGGAAATATCTCCACTGCTATCTGTATAAACATGGAAATAGCCAAACAGCTTTCTGTATAAACAATGAAATATCTACACCGCCATGTGTAAAAATATGAAAATATCTTCACAGTCATCTGTATAAACATGGAAATATCTACAGCTCCATCTGTATAAACATGGAAATATCTACACTGCCATCTGTATACACATGGAAATATCTACACAGCCATCTGTATAAACATGGAAATACCTACACTGTTATCTCTATAAACCTGGAAATACCTACAATGCAATTTGTATAAACATGGAAATAACTGAGGCTATCTGTATAAACAGGGAAATATCTACACCGCTCTCTGTATAAACTTGGAAATATCTACACCGCCATCTGTATAAATAAGGCAATATCTCCACCGCTATCTGTATAAACATGGAAATAGCTCCACAGCTATCTGTATAAACATGGAAATATCTACACCACTATCTCAATAAACATGGAAATATCTTCACCGCTACCTGTATAAACACGGAAATACCTACACTGCTATCTGTATAAACATGGAAATATCTGCATCGATATCTGTATAAACTTGGAAATATCTCCACCGCTATATCTGTAAACAAGGGAATATCTACACCCCCATCATTATAAACATTGGAAATCTACACTGCCATCTGTATACACATGGGAATATCTACACAGCCATCAGTATATAAATGGAAATATCTACACCGCAATCTCTGTAAACGTGGAAATATGTTCACCGCTATTGGTATAAACATGCAAATATCTACACCGCTATCTGCATAAACATGGAAATACCTACACCGCTATCTGTATAAACATGGAAATATCTACAGCGCTCTCTCTATAAATATGGAAATATCTACACCGCTCTCTCTATAAACATGGAAATGTCTACACCGCTATCTGTATAAACATGGAAACATCTACATGGCTATCTTCATAAACATGGAAATATCTACACGGCTATCTGTACAAGCTTGGCAATATGGACAGTGCTATGTGTATAAACATGAAAATATCTACACCACGATCTGTATAAACATGGAAATTACTCCACAGCTATCTGTATAAACATGGAAATATCTCCACCACTATCTGTATAAACATGGAAATATATACACCGCTATCTGTATAAATATGGAAATATCTACACCGCTATCTGTATAAATATGGAAATATCTACACCGCTATCTGTATAAATATGGAAATACCTACAACGCTATCTGTGTAAACGTGGAAAAACCTCCACAGCTTTCTGTGTAAACATGGAAATATCTACACCGCTATCTGTGTAAAAATGGAAATATCTACACCGCAATCTGTGCGAAGATGGAAATATCTACACCGCTATCTGTGTAAACATGGAAATATCAACACCGCTATCTGTATAAACACGGAAATGTCCACACCGCTATCTGTATAAACAGGGAAATATCTTCACCGCCATCTCTATAAACATGGAATTATCTCCACTGCTATCTGTATAAACATGGAAATAGCCACAAAGCTATCTGTATAAACAATGAAATATCTACGCCGCCATGTGTAAAAATATGAAAATATCTTCACAGTCATCTGTATAAACATGGAAATATCTACAGCTCCATCTGTATAAACATGGAAATATCTACACTGCCATCTGTATAAACATGTAAATATCTACACAGCCATCTGTATAAACATGGAAATACCTACAATGTTATCTCTATAAACCTGGAAATACCTACAATGCAATTTGTATAAACATGGAAATAACTGCACTGCTATCTGTATAAACAGGGAAATATCTACACCGCTCTCTGTATAAACTTGGAAATATCTACACCGCCATCTGTATAAATAAGGCAATATCTCCACCGCTATCTGTATAAACATGGAAATAGCTCCACCGCTATCTGTATAAACATGGTAATATCTACACCACTATCTCAATAAACATGGAAATATCTTCACCGCTATCTGTATAAACATGGAAATTCCTACACTGCTATCTGTATAAACATGGAAATATCTACATCGCTATCTGTATAAACTTGGAAATATCTCCACCGCTATCTCTATAAACAAGGAAATATCTACACTTCCATCAGAATAAACATGGGAAATCTACACTGCCATCTGTATACACATGGAAATATCTACACAGCCATCAGTATATAAATGGAAATATCTACACCGCAATCTCTGTAAACGTGGAAATATGTTCACCGCTATTGGTATAAACATGCAAATATCTACACTGCTATCTGCATAAACATGGAAATATCTACACCGCTATCTGTATAAACATGGAAATATCTACAGCGCTCTCTCTATAAATATGGAAATATCTACACCGCTCTCTCTATAAACATGGAAATGTCTACACCGCTATCTGTATAAACATGGAAACATCTACATGGCTATCTTCATAAACATGGAAATATCTACACGGCTATCTGTACATGCTTGGAAATATGGACAGTGCTATCTGTATAAACATGAAAATATCTACACCACGATCTGTATAAACATGGAAATATCTCCACAGCTATCTGTATAAACATGGAAATATCTCCACCACTATCTGTATAAACATGGAAATATATACACCGCTATCTGTATAAATATGGAAATATCTGCACCGCTATCTGTATAAATATGGAAATATCTACACCGCTATCTGTATAAATATGGAAATATCTACAACGCTATCTGTGTAAACATGGAAATACCTAGACAGCTTTCTGTGTAAACATGGAAATATCTACACCGCTATCTGTGTAATAATGGAAATATCTACACCGCAATCTGTGCAAAGATGGAAATATCTACACCGCTATCTGTGTAAACATGGAAATATCAACACAGCTATCTGTATAAACACGGAAATATCCACACCGCTATCTGTATAAACAGGGAAATATCTACACCGCCATCTCTATAAACATGGAAATATCTCCACTGCTATCTGTATAAACATGGAAATAGCCACACAGCTATCTGTATAAACAATGAAATATCTACACCGCCATGTGTAAAAATATGAAAATATCTTCACAGTCATCTTTATAAACATGGAATTATCTACAGCTCCATCTGTATAAACATGGAAATATCTACACTGCCATCTGTATACACATGGAAATATCTACACAGCCATCTGTATAAACATGGAAATACCTACACTGTTATCTCTATAAACCTGGAAATACCTACAATGCAATTTGTATAAACATGGAAATAACTGAGGCTATCTGTATAAACAGGGAAATATCTACACCGCTCTCTGTATAAAGTTGGAAATAGCTACACCGCCATCTGTATAAATAAGGCAATATCTCCACCGCTATCTGTATAAACATGGAAATAGCTCCACCGCTATCTGTATAAACATGGAAATATCTACACCACTATCTCAATAAACATGGAAATATCTTCACCGCTACCTGTATAAACACGGAAATACCTACACTGCTATCTGTATAAACATGGAAATATCTACATCGCTATCTGTATAAACTTGGAAATATCTCCACCGCTATCTCTGTAAACAAGGAAATATCTACACCCCCATCAGTATAAACATTGGAAATCTACACTGCCATCTGTATACACATGGGAATATCTACACAGCCATCAGTATATAAATGGAAATATCTACACCGCAATCTCTGTAAACGTGGAAATATGTTCACCGCTATTGGTATAAACATGCAAATATCTACACCGCTATCTGCATAAACATGGAAATACCTACACCGCTATCTGTATAAACATGGAAATATCTACAGCGCTTTCTATAAATATGGAAATATCTACACCGCTCTCTCTATAAACATGGAAATGTCTACACCGCTATCTGTATAAACATGGAAACATCTACATGGCTATCTTCATAAACATGGAAATATCTACACGGCTATCTGTACAAGCTTGGCAATATGGACAGTGCTATCTGTATAAACATGAAAATATCTTCACCGCGATCTGTATAAACATGGAAATATCTCCACAGCTATCTGTATAAACATGGAAATATCTCCACCACTATCTTTATAAACATGGAAATATATACACCGCTATCTGTATAAATATGGAAATATCTGCACCGCTATCTGTATAAATATGGAAATATCTACACCGCTATCTGTATAAATATGGAAATATCTACAACGCTATCTGTGTAAACATGGAAAAACCTCCACAGCTTTCTGTGTAAACATGGAAATATCTACACCGCTATCTGTGTAATAATGGAAATATCTTCACCGCAATCTGTGCAAAGATGGAAATATCTTCACCGCTATCTGTGTAAACATGGAAATATCAACACCGCTATCTGTATAAACACGGAAATATCCACACCGCTATCTGTATAAACAGGGAAATATCTACACCGCCATCTCTATAAACATGGAAATATCTCCACTGCTATCTGTATAAACATGGAAATAGCCAAACAGCTTTCTGTATAAACAATGAAATATCTACACCGCCATGTGTAAAAATATGAAAATATCTTCACAGTCATCTGTATAAACATGGAAATATCTACAGCTCCATCTGTATAAACATGGAAATATCTACACTGCCATCTGTATACACATGGAAATATCTACACAGCCATCTGTATAAACATGGAAATACCTACACTGTTATCTCTATAAACCTGGAAATACCTACAATGCAATTTGTATAAACATGGAAATAACTGCACTGCTATCTGTATAAACAGGGAAATATCTACACCGCTCTCTGTATAAACTTGGAAATATCTACACCGCCATCTGTATAAATAAGGCAATATCTCCACCGCTATCTGTACAAACATGGAAATAGCTCCACCGCTATCTGTATAAACATGGAAATATCTACACCACTATCTCAATAAACATGGAAATATCTTCACCGCTATCTGTATAAACATGGAAATACCTACACTGCTATCTGTATAAACATGGAAATATCTACATCGCTATCTGTATAAACTTGGAAATATCTCCACCGCTATCTCTATAAACAAGGAAATATCTACACCTCCATCAGTATAAACATGGGAAATCTACACTGCCATCTGTATACACATGGAAATATCTACACAGCCATCAGTATAGAAATGGAAATGTCTACACCGCAATCTCTGTAAACGTGGAAATATGTTCACCGCTTTTGGTATAAACATGCAAATATCTACACCGCTATCTGCATAAACATGGAAATATCTACACCGCTATCTGTATAAACATGGAAATATCTACAGCGCTCTCTCTATAAATATGGAAATATCTACACCGCTCTCTCTATAAACATGGAAATGTCTACACCGCTATCTGTATAAACATGGAAACATCTACATGGCTATCTTCATAAACATGGAAATATCTACACGGCTATCTGTACATGCTTGGAAATATGGACAGTGCTATCTGTATAAACATGAAAATATCTACACCACGATCTGTATAAACATGGAAATATCTCCACAGCTATCTGTATAAACATGGAAATATCTCCACCACTATCTGTATAAACATGGAAATATATACACCGCTATCTGTATAAATATGGAAATATCTGCACCGCTATCTGTATAAATATGGAAATATCTACACCGCTATCTGTATAAATATGGAAATATCTACAACGCTATCTGTGTAAACATGGAAATACCTAGACAGCTTTCTGTGTAAACATGGAAATATCTACACCGCTATCTGTGTAATAATGGAAATATCTACACCGCAATCTGTGCAAAGATGGAAATATCTACACCGCTATCTGTGTAAACATGGATATATCAACACCGCTATCTGTATAAACACGGAAATATCCACACCGCTATCTGTATAAACAGGGAAATATCTACACCGCCATCTCTATAAACATGGAAATATCTCCACTGCTATCTGTATAAACATGGAAATAGCCACACAGCTATCTGTATAAACAATGAAATATCTACACCGCCATGTGTAAAAATATGAAAATATCTTCACAGTCATCTTTATAAACATGGAAATATCTACAGCTCCATCTTTATAAACATGGAAATATCTACACTGCCATCTGTATACACATGGAAATATCTACACAGCCATCTGTATAAACATGGAAATACCTACACTGTTATCTCTATAAACCTGGAAATACCTACAATGCAATTTGTATAAACATGGAAATAACT